>NC_138986.1:15206768-15459801 GCF_964341445.2 Mesoplodon mirus
CCAACACTAGCAGTATGCTGAATTTTATCTATATAGAATCACATCACCAGCAAGAGGGCAGACAGCAGAAGCAAGAACTACAATCCTGTAGCCTGTGGAACAAAAACCACATTCACAGAAAGATAGACAAGATGAAAAGGCAGAGGGCTATGTACCAGCTAAACGAACAAGATAAAACTCCAGAAAAACAACTAAATGAAGTGGAGATAGGCAACCTTCCAGAAAAAGAGTTCAGAATAATGATGGTGAAGATGACCCAGGACCTCAGAAAAACAATGGAGGTAAACATGGAGAAGATGCAAGAAATGTTTAACAAAGACCTAGAAGAATTAAAGAACAAACAAACAGAGATGAACAATACAATAACTGAAATGAAAAATACACGAGAAGGAATCAATAGCAGAATAACTGAGGCAGAAAAATGGATAAGTGACCTGGAAGACAGAATGGTGGAATTCACTGCTGCAGAACAGAATAAAGAAAAAAGAATGAAAAGAAATGAAGACAGCCTAAGACACCTCTGGGACAACATTAAATGCAACAACATTCGCATTATAGGGGACCCAGAAGAAGAGAGAGAGAAAGGACCTGAGAAAATATTTGAAGAGATTATAGTCGAAAACTTCCCTAACATGGGAAAGGAAATAGCCACCCAAGTCCAGGAAGCACAGAGTCCCATACAGGATAAACCCAAGGAGAAACACTCCGAGACACATAGTGATCATATTGGCAAAAATTAAAGAGAAAGAAAAATTATTGAAAGCAGCAAGGCAAAAATGACAACATACAAGGGAACTCCAGCTCCCATAAGGGTAACAGCTGATTTCTCAGCAGAAACTCTACCAGTCAGAAGGGAGTAGCATGATATACTTAAAGTGATGAAAGGGAAGAACCTACAACCAATATTACTCTACCCAGCAAGGATCTAATTCAGATTCAAGGGAGAAAACAAAAGTGTTACAGGCAAGCAAAAGCTAAGAGAATTCAGCACCACCAAACCAGCTCTACAACAAATGCTAAACGAACTACTCTAAGTGGGAAACACGAGAGAAGAAAAGGACCTACAAAAATAAACCCAAAACAATTAAGAAGATGGTCATAGGAACATACATATCGATAATTACCTTAAACGTGAATGGATTAAATGCTCCAATTAAAAGCTCCAACAGGCTTCCCTGGTGGCGCAGTGGTTGAGAGTCCGCCTGCCGATGCAGGGGACACGGGTTCGTGCCCCGATCCCGGAAGATCCCACATGCCGCGGAGCGGCTGGGCCCGCGAGCCATGGCCGCGGAGCCTGTGTGTCCGGAGCCTGTGCTCCGCAACGGGAGAGGCCACAGCAGTAAGAGGCCCGCGTACAGCAAAAAAAAAAAAAAAAAAAAAAAAAAAGCTCCAACAGGCTTGCTGAATGGATACAAAACAAGACCCATATATATGCTGTCTACAAGAGACCCACTTCAGACCTAGGGACACATACAGACTGAAAGTGAGGGGATGGTAAAAGATATTCCATGCAAATGGAAATCAAAAGAAAGCTGGAGTAGCAATACTCTTATTATAGACTTTAAAATAAAGAATGTTACAAGAGACAAGGATGGACACTACATAATGATCAAGGGATCAATCCAAGAAGAAGATATAACAATTATAAATATATATGCACTGAACACAGGAGCACCTCAATACATAACGCAACTGCTAACAGCTATAAAAGAGGAAATTGACAGTAACACAATAATAGTGGGGGATGTTAACACCTCACGTACACCAATGGACAGATCATCCAAAATGAAAATTAATAAGGAAACAGAAGCTTTAAATGACGCAACAGAGCAGATAGATTTAATTGATATTTATAGGACATTCCTTCCCAAAACAGCAGATTACACTTTCTTCTCAAGTGCGCATGGAACATTCTCCAGGACAGATCACTTCTTGGGTCACAAATCAAGCCTCAGTAAATTTAAGAAAATTGAAATCATATCAAGCATCTTTTCTGAACACAACGCTATGAGATTAGAAATGAATTACAGGGAAAAAACCATTAAAAACACAAACACATGGAGGTTAAACAGTATGTTACTAAATAACCAAGCAATCACTGAAGAAATCAAACAGGAAATCAAAAAATACCTAGAGACAAATGACAATGAAAACACGATGATCTAAAACCTATGGGATGCAGCAAAAGCAATTCTAAGAGAGAAGTTTATAGCTATACAAGCCTACCTCAAGAAACAAGAAAAATCTCAAATAAACAATCTAACCTTACACCTAAAGGAACTAGAGAAAGAAGAACAAACAAAACCCAAAGTTAGCAGAAGGAAAGAAATCATAAAGATCAGAGCTGAAATAAATGAAACAGAAACAAAGAAAACAATCGCAAAGGTCAATAAAACTAAAAGCTGGTTCTTTGAGAAGATAAACAAAATTGATAAACCATTAGCCAGACTCATCAAGAAAAAGAGGGAGAGGACTCAAGCCAATAAAATTAGAAATGAAAAAGGAGAAGTTACAACAGACACCACAGAAATACAAAGCATCCTAAGAGACTACTACAAGCAACTCTATGCCAATAAAATGGACAACCTGGAAGAAATGGACAAATTCTTAGAAAGGTATAACCTCCCAAGACTGAACCAGGAAGAAATAGAAAATATGAACAGATAAATCACAAGTAACGAAATTGAAACTGTGATTAAACATCTTCCAACAAACAAAAATCCAGGACCAGATGGCTTCACAGGTGAATTCTATCAAACATTTAGAGAAGAGCTCACACCTATCCTTCTCAAACTCTTCCAAAAAACTGCAGAGGAAGGAACACTGCCAAACTCATTCTACGAGGCCACCATCACCCTGATACCAAAACCAGACAAAGATACTACAAAAAAAGAAAATTACAGACCAATATCACTGATGAATACAGATGCAAAAATCCTCAACAAAATACTAGCAAACAGAATCCAACAACACATTAAAAGGATCATACACCATGATCAAGTGGGATTTATCCCAGGGATGCAAGGATTCTTCAATATACGCATGTCAATCAATGTGATATACCATATTAACATATTGAAGAATAAAAACCACATGATCATCTCAATAGATGCAGAAAAAGCTTTTGACAAAATTCAACACCCATTTATGATAAAAACTCTCCAGAAAGTGGGCATAGAGGGAACCTACTTCAGCATAATAAAGGCCATATACAATAAACCCACAGCAAACATCATTCTCAAAGGTGAAAAACTGAAAGCATTTCCTCTAAGATCAGGAACACGACAAGGATGTCACCTCTCACCATTCTTATTCAACATAGTTTTGGAAGTCCTAGGCATGGCAATCAGAGAAGAAAAAGAAAGAAAAGGAATCCAAATTGGAAAAGAAGAAGTAAAACTGTCACTGTTTTCAGATCACATGATACTATACATAGAGAATCCTAAAAATGCCATCAGAAAACTACTAGAGCTAATCAATGAATTTGGTAAAGTTGCAGGATACAAAATTAATGCACAGAAATCTCTTGCATTCCTATACACTGATGATGAAAAATCTGAAAGAGAAATCAAGGAAACACTCCCATTTACCATTGCAACAAAAAGAATAAAATACCTAGGAAAAAACCTACCTAGGGAGACAATAGACCTGTATGCAGAAAACTATAAGACACTGATGAAAGAAATGAAAGGTGATACCAACAGATGGAGAGATATACCATGTTCTTGGATTAGAAGAATCAATATTGTGAAAATGGCTATAGTACCCAAATGCAATCCCCATCAAATTACCAATGGCATTTTTTATGGAACTAGAACAAAATATCTTAAAATTTGTATGGAGACACAAAAGACCCCGAATAGCCAAAGCAGTCTTGAGGGGAAAAAATGGAGCTGGAGGAATCAGACTCCCTGACTTCAGACTATACTACAAAGCTACAGTAATCAAGACAATATGGTACTGGCACAAAAACAGAAACATAGATCAATGGAACAAGATAGAAAGCCCAGAGATATACCCACACACCTATGGTCAACTAATCTATGACAAAGGAGGCAAGGATATATAATGGAGAAAAGACAGTCTCTTCAATAAGTGGTGCTGGGAAAACTGGACAGCTACATGTAAAAGAATGAAATTAGAACACTCCCTAACACCATACACAAAAATAAACTCAAAATGGATTAGAGACCTAAATGTAAGTCTGGAGACTATAAAACTCTTAGAGGAAAACATAGGAAGAACACTCTTTGACATAAATCACAGCAAGATCTTTTTTGATCCACCTCCTAGAGAAATGGAAATAAAAACAAAAATAAACACATGGGACCTAATGAAACTTCAAAGCTTTTGCACAGCAAAGGAAACCATAAACAAGACGAAAAGACAACCCTCAGAATGGGAGAAAATATTTGCAAATGAATCAATGGACAAAGGTTTAATCTACAAAATATATAAACAGCTCATGCAGCTCAATATTAAAGAAACATACAACCCAATCCAAAAATGGGCAGAAGACCTAAATAGACATTTCTCCAAAGAAGACATACAGATGGCCAAGAAGCACATGAAAAGCTGTCAACATCACTAATTATTAGAGAAATGCAAATCAAAACTACAATGAGGTATCACCTCACACCAGTTAGAATGGGCATCATCAGAAAATCTACAAACAACAAATGCTGGAGAGGGTGTGGAGAAAAGGGAACCCTCTTTCACTGTTGGTGGGAATGTAAATTAATACAGCCACTATGGAGAACAGTATGGAGGTTCCTTAAAAAACTGATTTAGAATTACCATATGACCTAGCAATCCCACTACTGGGCATATACCCTGAGAAAACCATAATTCAAAAAGACACATGCACCACAGCGTTCATTGCAGCACTATTTACAATAGCCAGGTCATGGAAGCAACCTAAATGCCCATCGACAGACGAATGGATAAAGAAGATGTGGTACATATATACAATAGAATATTACTCAGCCATAAAAATGAATGAAATTGGGTCATTTGTTGAGACGTGGATGTATCTAGAGACTGTTATACAGGGTGAAGTAAGTCAGAAAGAGAACAACAAATATCGTATATTAACTCATGTATGTGTAACCTGAAAAAAAGGTTCAGATGAACCAGTTTGCAGGGCAGAAGTTGAGACACAGATGTAGAGAACAAACGTATGGACACCAAGCGGGGAAAGCTGCAGGGGGTGGGGGTGGGGGTGTGATGAATTGGGCAATTGGGATTGACATGTATACACTGATGTGTATAAAACTGATGACTAATAAGAACCTGCTCTATAAAAAAATAAATAAAATAAAATTCAAAGAAACCCAAAAACAAAACAAAAATTAATTAATTAATTAAAAATAAAAAAAGAAAGGTCATCCCTTCTCCTTAGACTGTTGTTTAGCAATTACTATGAAATACAAAAGACATACAGAGATGTATGTTTTAAGTTCTATGAATTAAAACTACATATATAGTATTTATGTATACATTTTTATATATTCTAAATACATGGAACTGTATATATTTAAAAATGGTTAAAATGGGAAATTTCATTTTACATATATTTTCACCACAATTAAAAAAATATACACATACACACACGAACACATATACTCTATATACATACATACAAATACTTATACATATGCATTTTTATTTATTTCCTTAAAATTTGAGGCTCTGTTTGCTGGCTGAGGCCCGGAGTCCAATTAAAGGATAACTCAAAACCCTACCAACAACTGGTTTGAATCCTTAAAAAATATAACACATAATTCCTCAATAATCAACGAACTCCCCCACCCCTCAATCCCCTGCCAGCAGGGGAGAAAACACTCCTAAACAGACAGGCAGTGAAAGTGCAATAGTTCAGAAATCTGCGGTGCTGGCTGTGGCCCTAGATGGAGTCTTCCTGGTCTGTTTTGATCTCCCTTGCTTCTAGCCCTGCTGTGATCAAGAGAATGGCTTCACACAAGGAACAGGAAAGACCTTTTAATAAAAACAAACACCATCTTCTCATGCTGTCAAGGTTACACCTCTAAATGTTTACGAGTTTAGAGGAAGGATATGGAGGGATGTGGAGATGGTTTTCAACCTTCACTCCTGACTTAACAAACAATATTCAGATGGACTTCCGGTGCCATACATTCTTTGCAAAAGCTACTGACTTTCTATTAAATCACTAATAGCTCCCAATTCTAATGGAGAAAGAATGCTAAATGTCTTGCTTTAATTTGGGGGTGGCTTTCTTTCCTGGTACACTAGGGGCTGCTAATTGCTGGTTTTAACACACTTGAACAGGAAACCAACCCTTGAGCCCGACCTCCAGGTTACCTGAGTTACAAGACAATTCTTGAAGGTCAATTCAGGAAACCCCCTCTCTTCCTGAAGTGAAAGTGACAGAAGGAAGAGCTAACATAGATTACCAGCCTCCTATGTCCCAGCATTTTACTCCAGGACATTTCATTTGGTCCTCACAGCAACTGGGTGAAGTTGGTGTTAATATCAGACACTATTTTATAGATAAGGAAGCTGAGGCTCAGAGAGTTGTCCACATTTATATCCATAGTGGGAGGTCCCATAGAGGTTTGAACTCTGTTTGCAAATGAAGTTACCGACAACAGATTAGTGTCCAAAATATGTAAACAGGTCATAACAGCTCTATGTCAAAAAAAGAAACAACCCAATCAAAAATGGGCAGAAGATCTAAATAGATGTTTCTCCAAAGAAGACATATAGATGACAAAAAGCACATGGAAAGATGTTCAACGTCACTAATTATCAGAGAAATGCAAATAAAAACTACAGTGAGCTATCACCTCACACCGTTCAGAATGGCCATCATCAAAAAGTCTACAAACAGTAAATGCTGGAGAGGGTATGGAGAAAAGGGAACCCTCTTGCACCGTTGGTGGGAATGTAAATTGGTACAGCCACTATGGAGAAGAGTATAGAGGTTCCTTAAAAAACTAAAAATAGAGTTACTCCTGGGCATATATCAGGAAAAGATGAAAACTCTAATTAGAAAAGATACAAGCACCCCAAAGTTCATAGCAGCATTATTTACAATAGCCAAGACATGGAAGCAACCTAAATGTCCACCGAAAGAGGAATGGATAAATAAGATATGTGGTACATATATACGACAGATTACCGCTCAACCATAAAAAGAATGAAATAATGCCACTTGCAGCAACATGGATGGACCTAGAGATTATCATACTGAAGTAAGTCAGAAAGAGAAAGACAAATAACATGATAATTGCTTCCATGTGGAATCTAAATAAATGATACAAATCAACTTATTTACAAAACAGAGACAGATTCGCAGCCATGGAAAACAAACTTATGGTTACCAAAGGGGAAAGGGAAGGGGGAGGGATAAATTAGGAGTTTGGGATGAACACACATGCACTACTCTACATAAAACAGATAACCAGCAAGGACCTACTGTATAGCACAGGGAACTCTACTCAATATTCTGTGATAACCTATATGAGAAAAGAATCTAAAAAAGAATGAAGAGATGTATATGTATAACAATCACTTCACTGTACACCTGAAACTAACACAACATTGTAAATCAACTATAGTCCAATTAAAAAAAAAGATTTGAACTCAATTCTGAATGACTCCTTTAACTATAATACATTACTTCTTCCATCAAGTGTCCATTTGTCATGGGGCACGTCCCTCACCTTCTCTGAACTCCTATTTCTGCATTTAAGATAGAGTTAAGCTCACATATCCCATGGGATTGGATGAGATATACTTGAAATTATGTATGGAAGAGGGATTTGTCAGCTAATAAAGTGTAAATACAGATTCGTTTTTTCATCTGCTATACTGTTTTCCTGGGTGCTTGCAGATATGGAGATATATTGGTCAACTGTAAAGATATAATTGCCAAAAGTAATAACAGAAAAGAGAGGTTTTGGGGAGGACTTCTAACTGTTCCTTAAAAGGAAAGGGGGCTATGATCATCACTAATGGTTGAGAGGAAATGACACAGTGTAGTTCAAGTTTAAATATATCAATTCTCACATGATAAACTTCCCCTGAACAATTAGGCCACTGCCTCCTATTCCATATTTTAAAAATTATTATTCTGGGAGATTGGGATTGACATATATACACTAATATGTATAAAACAGATAACTAATAAGAACCTACTGTATAAAAAAATTTTTTTTTATTCTGAAATAATCAACAGCCACCTCTAGTACCATGAACAAAAGTTGCCTCCTCTTGAATTAGAAGCTACTCTGGTAAAAGAGGTGCAGAATTTTCTCTAGAGAACAGTGGCTGCTTTCCTCAATTTTTCAAAGTTCAGCACAGACTCCCGAGTCAGAAGAGCAGCTTGTTTTTCGCTTTAACTAATGGAACCGTCATCGAAGGCCTCATGCTCTGCGAGCTGTCTGGCCTTACAGTGTCACTGAGGTCAGGTGAACACTATTTCTCTCGAGCTGTTCTTCTTTCCATTTGGGGTTTTGAGACGATTTCTACTCCCCACACAAAAGCAATCATGCCCTGTGCTCCAACACTATTTCCAATTTCTCCAATGAGCTCAGGTGTCTTTCTCCTGTAACACAAGACTGGGGCGGGGCTGGAGCAGGAACTAAGAGGCCATCAATCCTGCGCTGAATACATTCTTGGTGGAATAGAGTCTGGGATGATAGCAAAAGGCACACAGAAGCCCAGCTGGTGCAGAGAAGCAAAGGCAGCAGGGTGTTTTATCCAAAAGCATTTTGTCACTTCTTTTTTTCCTGTGGGGCAGTCTGATACCTAATTGAGCTGTCCAGCATCAAAGGGCTAGTCGTGGGGGGAAAACAAAGGGAATTAAAGGGTTTCAAGAAAACCATTATTACTTAAATAGAAATTAAAAACAAAAAAGAAAGACAAAAAAGAAAAAGAAAACCATTACTTAGTCCTCAAAGGCTCACCAACACTGACTATGCACGTAATTGGGGCGGGAGGGAGGTTGCGCTCTGTTACTGCCGGCAACGATGACTTCAGATTTCTACACCGTTACAAGACAAGATTGGAAATGGTCTTATATTATCGAAAATTGACTCACCAGCGTGAGCGACAGAGCTATCAAGGAGACAGTCCCTAGTGAGCCAGAAGCAGCAATAGCTCTTTTCATAAACTGTCATGTAGCAATAATAGGCTGCGCTGCTGATTCTCTAAGAAGCAATTACGCAGCTAATTTCTGTTATAAGAAAAGGGAATAGTGTATGTGGGCAAAGGAGGCAAGAATCCTATCAAATATGACTTTGTACCACATTTTTATAAAACTGTTCCCCTTTTCACAGAAGAGCAGACATTTTAACAGCATTATCTCCACAAAAAATGGGAATTCAGGAAAAAAAATTATGATATTGGTGGAAAGGAAAAGGGTTCATTTTAGGGATAGTACATGTTTAAGACAGCACAACTCATAAAACATTGCTTGTATTTACTGACCTTTTCACTTTGGATGGTTTCCTTGAAAAAGCCACACTTTGTGAAATCATTCGTTTAAAATCTGCCATTGCGGGGCTTCCCTGGTGGTGCAGTGGTTAAGAATCCACCTGCCAATGCAGGGGACACGGGTTCTAGCCCTGGTCTGGGAAGATCCCACATGCCGTGGAGCAACTAAGCCTGTGCGCCACAACCACTGAGCCTGCGCTCTAGAGCCCACGAGCCACAACTCCTGAGCCCATGTGCCACAACTACTGAAGCCCGTGCGCCTAGAGCCCGTGCTCTGCAACAAGAGAAGCCACCACAATGAGAGGCCCGCGCACCGCAACAACGAGTAGCCCCCACTCGCCGCAACTAGAGAAAGCCTGTGCGCAGAAACGAAGACCCAACGCAGCCAATAAATAAATAAATAACTTTACTAAAAACAAACAAACAAACAAAAAAACTGCCATTGCCACTCAGAGTGGGGTGGTTCACGATCAGAGTGGGGCAGTGGTCTGAGGGTTTCCTGACAGTTGTTTGTGTAAAAAGGCCAAGAGCTGCACCAATTCATGAGGGCTGCACCCTCATGACCGAATCACCCTCAACCCAGCAAGGTTTACCTGGGCATCAAGGCCCAGGAAGGAACACAAGATTACCTTGGCCAGCCACCATCTGAGTTGGCTTCCTTCCCCATGATGAGCCCACTGCAGGGCTGCATCTATATTATGCTCAGCATCTCCAGAGAACAGCTTCTCATCAGGATGTCTTTCTTCCTGTAGAACCCAAGCCCACCACCCTCCCCACTGCCACATCCTGCCCCACCACCTCTATAAGGCAGAACATTAGGGTCTCTCATAAAATGACCTTTGAACACGACACACCTTTTCTGAGCTGACCATCCCAATTCACTCCTGAAATCCTTCCTCCCACAGTTATCAACTGCCTGCAGTGACCCCATTTGGCATGGATTCTTTGCCCATCATGGTCCTTCCTCTTCAGGTGGGTCACTCAGTTGTTGCCCATTTGAGAGGAATCCTCCCCATCCCAACTCCCACTTTTTTTTTTTTTTTTTTTTTTTTGTGGTACGTGGGCCTCTCACTGTTGTGGCCTCTCCAGCTGTGGAGCACAGGCTCCAGACGCGCAGGCTCAGCGGCCATGGCTCACGGGCCCAGCCACTCCGCGGCATGTGGGATCTTCCCGGACTGGGGCACGAACCCGTGTCCCCCGCATCGGTAGGCAGACCCCCAACCACTGCGCCACCAGGGAAGCCCCCAACTCCCACTTCTGAACACAGTGGTGGATTCTGAATGACAGCGCAGGATGATGGCCTCCATCACTCCACACACACCCCCGCAGCTCTGCCCCTGTCTGGCTGTGGGACAGAAGGCAGCTTACTGAACCTCTGTTTGCTTTATTTTCCTTGTACGTAAAACATGGGAAAAGCAACCGTTTCTACCCATCGGGGAAGTGAGGACTAAAGAAGTTAACAAGCACCAAGTGGCCCGTATGCCTGGCAGACAAGAAGCCCTCCTTAGCCATAAAGTTATCATCGTGTGCTTCATGATGTAACTCTAGACTCAAGACGAACGGAATTTGTGAGGGATGAAGGAACCAGAGAAGCCACCAGTTTGAAGCCTGAGTACTCTGGCAACCACGGACTACCTATGAGGACAAACCCAACAGCCAGAGATGGAGCCAGCAAATCCAGAATGGAGATGTTTGGGTGGCAGTAAAGATGAACCAAGAAGAGTGAGGTCCCGAGAAGTTCAGATATTCTGACTGAACCCTCATTATCCAGCTGTGCTTAAAAAATATACTAGACAATCCAGCAACTCCTCTTCAGCGTATACGCCCAGAAGAACTGGAAGCAGTTTTATACACATGTTCATAGCAGCATTATTTATAATAGCCAAGAGGTGGAAGCAACCCAAGTGGCCATTGACAGATGAATGGATAGCAAAAAAGTGGCATAAACATACAATGGACTGTTGTTCAGCCTTAAGAAGGAAAGAAGTTCTGACATATGCAATAACATGGGTGAACCTTGAGGACATTATGCTAAGTAAGTGCTACAGACTGAATGTTTGTGTCCCCCCAAATTGGTATGTTGAAGCCTAATTTCCAGTGGGATGATATATTAGCATCTGAGGCCTTTGGGAGTGATTAGGTTGATGTCATTAGGAGATGGGGCTCTGGGGTGATTAGGTCATGTGGGTGCACCCCTCATGAATGGGATTAGTGCTCTTATAAAAAGACAACCTAGAGAGATCCCTCCCCACTTCCACCATATGAGGATACAGTGAGAAGACTCCCATCTATGAAATAAGAAGCAGGCCCTCATTGGACATCGAATCTGCTGATGCCCTGATCTTAGACTTCCTAGCCTCCAAAACTATGAGTAATAATTTTGTTGTTTATAAGCCACCCAATACCATGGTATTTCTTACAGCAGCCTGAAAGGACTGAGACAGTGAATAAGCCAGTCAAAAAAGGGGCAAACTTTATGGCTTACTGGTATGAGATAGCCAGCAACAGAGGAGAAGGAGAAATGGGGAGTTGGTGTTTAACGGGCACAGAGTTTCGATTTTGCAATTTGAAAAGACCTAAGGAGAAGGAGGGTGGTTGCACAACAATGTGAAGCTACTTAACACTAGTGAACTATGCACCTAAAAATGGTAAAGATGGGGCCTCCCTGGTGGCGCAGTGGTTGAGAGTCCGCCTGCCGATGCAGGGGATGCGGGTTCGTGCCCCGGTCTGGGAGGATCCCATGTGCCGCGGAGCGGCTGGGCCCGTGAGCCATGGCCGCTGAGCCTGCGCATCCGGAGCCTGTGCTCCGCAACGGGAGAGGCCACAACAGTGAGAGGCCCGCGTACGAAAAAAAAAAAAAAAAAAAAAAAAAAAATGGTAAAGATGGTCAATTTTATGTTATGATGTATTTTACCACAATTCAAAAATTTTTTTAAAATATACTAGGCATAGCTCAAGAAAACCATGGTGCAAATGGGCTATAGCAGAAACGGACAAGGAAAATACTGCCCGTGATATCCCATGCTTTATGAAGTTGCTCAAAAGTCTTGCTCCTGTGCAAACCCTGTTGAACCCTGTACTCCAAAACCCCTCTGCGCTGAGTGTAGAGCACAGGCTTGGGGGCAAGGAGCTGGGGTCCCTCGGCAATAGGACCTCATCAGATGGCTTAACTTATTTAACCTTCGGTTTCCTTATCTGCAGAGCTGTTGTGACAACCCATGTGAAGCTCTCAGCACTGGCCTGGCATACAGTTAAGGTGCAAGACCCGTCAGGCACCATTATCATTGTGTTGGATCTTACCTGCACATCATACAGGAATTGGAAACGACTCTTTTTACTTGCAGCTTCTCTCACAGCCTGAGCCAGGTCCACCGACCCTTTCCCACCAATCGACCAGTGATAGCAGGGCACTGCATTAAAGGCGCCAGCCCGCTTTGCAAGCTCACACACCAAGTCAATCTCCGCTCGGGTGTCGGTCCTGGTGATGAAAATGTTTGTGGTTTTGCATCTGTATTCATTTAGTGATGTTTTTAAAGAAAGACTAACTGCTTATACAGAACTTTGCTCCCAAACACTGAATATATTTTAAACATCAAAAGTGGTTACACTGTGCTTAAATAAATCAGACCTTAAGAAAAGCATGGGGGAAAAATCCTCTCCAACATGACTCAAATATTTCAAGTTGTTAAGAGTTTTATTGAGAAAATTCCATAACATATCCCTTTGATCATCCACAGTCTTTCCGTCAGAAATGCTGGGTGGAATTAAGAAGAAGAAGAAGAAGAAGAAGAAAAAAGCCAAAGAAATGGTAACTCACTCTATAGATTTCACTTCCCTGATAACATTTGAAAACACTTCTGCTAAAGTCAAACCAATTCAAAGAAAGTCAAACAAATAGAATGAGCAGAGTATTTCTCTGTACTTTTAGATGAAGCAGAGAAAAGGTCAAACATCCTCAAAACACAAATGCAGTTAGTTCACAGGGTGGCCCAGCAATATGACCACATTTAAAGGAGGACACTTGACTTACTTGAAGACATTCAGAGCCACGACAACAGGGACCCCGAAGAGCTGAGCAATCTGAATTTGCTTCTCTAGGTTACAGCAGCCATCTGCCACCAGCTGGAGGTTCTGTAAGAAAACCAGGCCCCCATGTATCACCTCCCATCCAACCTGCCAAACCACACAGGCAGGCCCACTCTGGCAGGTTCTGGGTCTATCTATACTCACATTATTGTCCTGGAAGCTATTAAAGAAAGCCATCAATCACTTTTTCCCTCCAAGAAAAGATGGCTGCAGAAGGAGGAGGCTCATTTTCCAAGTAAAGTCTAAAATTATTCTAGATCCAATGGCATATGTGGGTCTTGAGCCAGGCAGCTATTTCTGCTGCAGACTGGTGGCCAGGACATCAGCAACATGCCCACGCTCTGTGGGCTGGTGGACAAGAAGGCGTAAGGTCCTGGGAGGGTAACAAGCACCGGCCAGCTATTCCCTGCTCAAATCCCTGGCGCCACCTGTAGGAGCTAAGAGGTACTGTTGCCAGTCAATCAAAGTCTATTTACTCATCCAAGTCATAAAGCCAATTGTGTATCTTCCAAAAGTCAGCATCTGCCACATCAAAAGAATACATGGGTATAAGAGGCCTGCTCTGATGGCTGCCCAGGGGGTAGGAACTGGACAGAAAGCCTACACCCATCTTTTCTTAAGATTGGAGAGTTAAGGGAATGGATTTTATCCCTTTCCCCACACATTTCCTCTTGGATTATTAGAAAAGCACTTTTCTAAGAGGCCACTGGTGGAGGACCTATTCCCTGACTGAGATTCAACTGCTAGTCAATGGTTAACTGGATTTGAATAATTCTTCACTCTTACCTCTTCCGTATATTCTTTTTTAAGAGGGACCCCAGCAGTCACCTGAGATAAGAAAAGACAAAAATTAAGAATAATCCTATCAAACTGTTTACTCTGATTAAGATCTGAAAGAAAAACAAATCATGGTCCCTTTTGGGAAGGTTCATTTAAAAAACACATTTTGGGCTTCCCTGGTGGCACAGTGGTTGAGAGTCCGCCTGCCGATGCAGGGGACACAGGTTCGTGCCCTGGTCCGGGAGGATCCCACATGCCGCAGAGCGGCTGGGCCCTTGAGCCATGGCCGCTGAGCCTGCGCGTCCGGAGCCTGTGCTCCGCAACGGGAGAGGCCACAGCAGTGAGAGGCCCGCGTACCGCAAAAAAATAAATAAATAAATAAATTAATTAATTTAAAAAAACACATTTTGTGCTTTTAAACCAATAACTGGCAGCCCTGGCTGAACATAAAGTCTTGTGGGTGCTTTTAAAAATCACTGATGCTTGAGCTCCACCCTGACCAATTAAACCAGGATTGCTGGGAGTGGGACCCAGGATCAGTGATGGTTAAGAACTTCTCAGGCGATTCTAATTTGAGCTAATATTAAGAGCTTTCATACTGTTGCCCATGATCCTAGCATAAAAGGGAACTCACAGTATGATTAATACCTGATTTATACAGAGTGCATAATCGTTCTAAATAAATTCTAAGTCATTTAAAAATAATTGCCATTAATTTTTCCCTTTTTTTGGCCTAGTTTCTTACAGAAGCCGATGGGGTTGGCAGTATAAAGATAAGGAAACTGAAGGTGAGAGAAGGCAGGTATCTTGCCCACAGTTACACAGCAAATGAGAGGCAGAACAGGGGCCTGAGTATAATAGGGCTCTGAAACCCCAATTTAGTGCCTTTTCACAGTTCCCCATTGGGTTTTTTTGTCTATAGCCTGCAACTGTTTCAGTGAGAAACCCTAGACAACATTTTAATTCACTGAGGACGTGGTGACTTGTTCTCCTCTCAGCAAAAGAGGTCTTGAGAATATTAGAAATCCTTTGAAAAGTTACCTCTATGACAGATTGTTCTTTGAGACTGTGAGGAAACATCATAAGGTATTTTCAGATGGGTTTTTTTTTCAGCATTAGCATAAGCTAAAACACACAGTGGACCCTTCAATTGGAACAACCAAAATGCTGGATTTAAAAAGGAACATAAAGTACTGCTGAGCTTGAACATATGCAAAGTTCTGCAAAATCAAAAATCAGGCAAAATCAAGAAAAATGGGTTGTATGCAAATGCCAGAAAGTAGAGGGGATCAACAAAACCAAAGCTGGTTCTTTAAGACTCACAAAATTGATAATATTCTGGCAAGAGTTTTTTTAAAAAAGGAATGAAAAAAATATTATAACTACACATGCTGTAGACAGAATTAATAGGATACTGGGACAAACTTTACACCAATACTTTTTAAAAGATAGAGAAACTTAGTATGAGTTTTAATATAAAACTCATTTAGGAAGAAACAGAGAACTTAAACAGTTCTCTACTCACTAAAAAAAATTAAGATTGTAGTTAAAAACCTGCCCCTCACCAATAAGCAACAGGCCCAGGGAGTGTTATCACCTCAACAGATGAAGAAAATTGTTCAACATATAGTATAACAACTTGACAAATAGCAACAGAGGCAATTTTCTTAACCTGATAAAAAACATATACTGAAATATTACAGAAAACATATTTAGCGATGAACTATTAAAACTGTTCTCTTGCTGATGAGGAATAACAGTAGGATGCTGGCTATCAACACTATTTAATACTGCATTGCAGCTAGAAACACATGGTTGGTGATGAAAAAAAAGTATCAAGATTGGAAAGGAAGAAACAGAACTGTCATTATTTTCATATATGATTGTCCACATAGAACTCTCTAAAGTATTTACAGCTAAATTAGTACAATTAATAAGAGAATTTTTTAAGTTATGGAGATTTAATATAGAGCATGGTGACTATAGGTAAAAATATTGTATTGCATATTTGAAAGTTGCTAAGAGAGGAGATCTGAAAAGTTCTCATTCCAAGGAAAAACATTTTTTTTTAAACTCTGTATGGTGACGGATGTTAATGACTTATTGTGGTGATCATTTTACAATGTATACAAATACTGAACATTATGTTGTATACCTTGAAACTAATATAATGCTGCATGTCAATTATACCTTAAAAAATTTAGACAGGTCACTGGATATATATATAAGAATCCAGAAGTAACCTGTGAAACTATTTAAAAATATAAAGCACATGGGAACAGATTGGTAAAAGGATGTAGAAGTCCTTTGGGCAATAAACTGTAAATGTTTATTAAAATATATTTCAAAACACCTAAATCAGTGAATATCCCAAGTTCCTAGATATAAAACTGATCTATTGATTTAATGACATTCCAAAAAAAACCCCAAATCCTAGAAAGATTCTTTATGGGACTTTGTGATTAGTTCAGAAATACATATGGAAATGAAAAGGACTGATAAAGGCCGGGCACCCATGAAGAAGAGAACTACCAGGGAGAGCTTGCACTACAGACTTAGTGTAGCACAGACACAATTATGTGTAAATAGACCAGTGCAACCAAACGAAGGTCCCAGAAAAACACCTACACGTGTATGGAGAATTGATTTATCACAAAGTAGGCTTGAAGATCAGAAAGGAGGGACTAATTGAAATAAATAGTGCTAGGCCAGTTGGTTATTAACACAGAAAAAGTAAAATTAGGCCTGGTCATTACACCACACACCAAAAATCAGTAAGGAGGGTGATGGTTAATTCTGTGTGTCAGCTTGGGTGATGGGATACCCAGATATTTGGTCAAACATTATTCTGAGTATTTTGGTGAGGGTGTTTTTGAATGAGAATAACATTTAAATTGATGGACACTGAGTAAAGCAGACTGCCCCCCATAACGTGGGTGGGTCACTTCAATCAGTTGAAGGCCTGCTATAACAAAAAGAATCTGTGCAAGAGAAAATTTTCCAGCAGGTTGCCTTCAGACTGGGACTGGAATACTGGCTCTCCTGAGTCTCCAGCACTGGCCCACTCAGTAGATTTTTGGACTTGTCAGCCTCCGTAATTGTGTGAGCCAATTACTTATAACAAACCTTTTTATATAAATACACATGCTATTGGTTATGGAGAACCCTCCTTAAGAAACTATGTTTAAAGAACTAATTATAAAAGACATATCTGAATCCAAATGTATTAGTTCTTCCATTGCACCAAGAATGGTCAGCATTTTGGAAGACAGGATATGACTGGGGCTAAAATGGGCAAGTTCAAGGGTCACAGGATTTTCCACTGCATAAATTATGTAAAAAAAAAGCTGGGGCTTCCCTGGTGGTGCAGTGGTTGAGAGTCCGCCTGCTGATGCAGGGGACACGGGTTCGTGCCCCAGTCCGGGAAGATCCCACATGCCATGGAGCAGCTGGGCCCATGAGCCATGGCCGCTGAGCCTGCGCGTCCGGAGCCTGTGCTCCGCAACGGGAGAGGCCACGACAGTGAGAGGTCTGCGTACTGCAAAAAAAAAAAAAACCAAAAACCAAAAACCAAAACAAGCTGAATAAACGTAAGAGGCAGCCGTGGTTATTTGTGTAACGATATCAAAAGGAAGTAGAAATTATAATGGATCAAAAACATTACTACGGAGTTGTTTCAAGTAAGAAGGAATGACACTGAGGTGGATAATATGGAATACAGGATTAAGAAGATCAAAGTTCATGTATTATTCAATTATTGAAAGCATTTCCTTGATACAGAGTACGCCGGTCATGAGGAATACACAAATTAATAAGATATAGTCCTTAATCTCAAGGAATTCAGAGTCAAGTGGGGAGATACACATATAGACATTCATAAAATAATATGATGCAGAGGCACTACTGGAGTCCAGGAGAGGAATGCTAAGCTTCATGTGGCTTCCTGATCCTCCCCTTTTATTATCCTCCATCCATATCTGTGCCTACTGATCTAGAGCCCTGTTACAATCATCACTAGCACGGAAACATGACATTAAGGGGAACTGAAAGAGGTACCAAGGATTAAGGTGAGCAGAAAATGCAACCATTGTAAAACAGAGCACACACATTAAGGTGAACTGGAATAGGATTATAAATCATGTAGTGAGTTTTTATAGGACAGAGACGAGATTGGAGTGTGCAAAAACACTGGACTAGAAGTCCAGAGACCTTGATTTCATGTCTGATTAGTCCCCTAAATAGATGGAGGATACTAAGCAAGACCCAGAATCCTCCAGCACCTCAGTAATTTTATCTTTGTAAAGACTTGAACCAGACTAATTTCTAAGCCCTTTCCAGTAATAAAGCCCTTTGATTTTATAATTTTTAGGGTGCAAAACAGGGAGGGGGAATTTCAAATTTATCTTATATAGGTAGAGATCGTTTTCTGTTTGTTTGTTTGTTTTTTGCGGTACGCAGGCCTCTCACTGTTGTGGTCTCTCCCGCTGCGGAGCACAGGCTCCGGACGCGCAGGCTCAGCGGCCATGGCTCACGAGCCCAGCCGCTCTGCGGCATGTGGGATCTTCCCGGACTGGGGCATGTCCCCTGCATCGGCAGGCACACTCTCAACCACTGAGCCACAAGGGAAGCCCGAGATGGTTTTTTGAAAATGGAAGTTGATACAGCTTCAGAGTCTAAACTCAAGGAGTGATTGGTAGCAACAATTGGTGTTTTGAACAAAATCAGAACTCTTTAGCACTACTATATTATAATACCTGCTGCGTCAATCTTGCCTTTGATCAAATGGTGAAGCTCTAGGCTAAAATGAAGTGCTCAAGTGTCTGGTATTAATGAGCAGATTAGGGATTCAGAAAAGGTTTACCCTTCATTCATATCCAGCTCTGAATGCCCGACAAAAGTGGAGAATCTGTATCTCAGACCTAGGCTTGCGATTTGGCTCTCTGCTGGCCTGGTGACATCCCCTAAACACAGCAAACCTCAGCTTCTTCATCTGTAAAATGATATAATGTCTGCCTCTCCTAGGACAAAGAATTGCTAAGATGATTAAACAGTGCACATCATGGTGTTTCATCATGGCAAACTTGTTATTTGTTTATGCTATATAATTAATCATGTGTGATATTTGGATACACAGTATACCAATTAAGAAATCAGATTTGGCAGTTTGTGTAATATATCAATAGTATAAGTAATAAAGAAACTCCAAATGATTTCATTTCAAAAATGGTTAATCAGTACAACATTTCTTATTCTCCCTTTGGAAATCCCTAAAAAAGAAAAAGAAAAAGAAAAAAAAAAACCCTACATCTTTGCTGTGGAAAGGTGAAAACTCCTTTCAGGTGTGTGTGAATTCTATACAAGATAAAGTCTTTAAAAATGTTAAAATAGAATTTGTGTTTTCTAAGCAAAGCTCTCTTAGAAATAATCCAGTGCTCTAACAGAGTTATAAAGTGAAATCATAATAAACAGAAACAGAAGGAAAATAGTGCTAGATGAAATCTGATGAGATGTAGTGTCAGTGAACCAAAAAACTATCCGTACAAACACTGAACAACCTCACCCACAAAAGCAATCACTCTAACCCTTCTGTTCTTCATTCAGGAACCAAAGCCTCTATCCTCCCTTTACCACAGGGTTATAAAATGTTGACATAAGTTTCAGTTTAGATTCTTAGAACTAAAAAGTGGTCACATTATGCTCTTTCCCAAAATATTGCTTAGAAATAACTTTGTGGGTGTTACTAATTACTTGACGAACTGAACTCTAAGTGCCCTGTAATGGTGATTTGTGAAAAAGGAGATATTCTAGAAAACTGCAGTTATGAAGCAGGTTTGGATGTTTCAAAGGTTCAATTCTGCTTCCTTCTGTTTTATTAGAAAGGAAGCACGGTGCTTACACTTGGTCCACCTCCGTGCATCTTCAGAGCCCGCACCGTCGCCACCAGCACCACAACACTGGGCACCAAGCCAGAAGCTCTGCACTTGATGTTGAAGAATTTCTCCATGCCAATATCAGCACCAAAGCCAGCTTCAGTCACTGTGGAGAATCAAGTTTGAAACTCGCTATTATCTTCTAGAAACAACAGTAGGTTTTGACAATCATTGATGTGGTTCAAATTCAAAGGATGACAAATTTTCCTCCATGTTCAAGGTTACTACACACCACTGCATCCTGTTCATATACAAAGGTAAAAAGACGTTTCCATGGTTTTAGAAAATGTCTACTTCCTTACATTCCATAAAAAAGATGGCTCTCTACTCTGCTTCACACCACTGTTCCTTAAGGATTCACTGCCATGGCCAAGATTTTTCTTCCAGTATAGAAGGTCAAGGCAAAGCTTTTCTTAACACAGATGGGATTTTCCACTTTTTAATCAGGTTCCAAATTGTGTCAAAGAACACTGCTAGTATGATTAGTATAGAAGATCTTTCCTGACTCTTTAAAAGATACATACAGAATCACTTATTTTCATTCCATCTGGCCATTTCTATTGATGGACAAAATTGAAGTTAGTTGAGCCGTTTAAGGAGGTTTATCATCAGGCTTGATAATAAGATGGTATCTTGACTTCATAACCACAGAGGACACTGGTCTTTAACCATCCTTTCCCTTGCCCCCAAATTGCTAAAAATGTTACTGTCCAAGATAATACTCCTGACACTGGGTAAGCAGCAGCATCTTCATACACAAAGCAGAGCTCTAGACCAGCCACATCACCAGCCCCTGGGGGTTTATTAGAAATGCAGACTCTTGGGCTCTATCCCAGAACTATTGAATCAGAACCAGCATTTTGACAAGATCCCTTAGTGAGATGAATGCCCATTAAAATTTGAGAAGCACTCTGCTCTAGGGGAAGAATACTATTAATGGAATAGAAATTAAATATTTATGAAATATGCACTATATACTTACAGTACAACCAAGGCCATAATTTATGGCAGAAAGAGGAAGAAGCAGTAAAAAAAAAAAAAAAAAGGTAAAATAGAAACCATTTAACATGTGAATAAATGAGGATATCTCTCCCAAGCATTCACTGAATATACACATTTTAATAAAAATTAAGAAAAGAAAAACAGAGAGGGCAGACAGGCAGCAGAAGCAAGAAGAACTACAATCCTGCAAACTGTGGAACAAAAACCACATTCATAGAAAGATAGACAAGATGAAAAGGCAGAAGGTTATATACCAGATGAAGGAACAAGATAAAACCCCAGAAAAACAACTAAATGAAGTGGAGATAGGCAACCTTCCAGAAAAAGAATTCAGAATAATGATAGTGAAGATGATCCAGGACCTCAGAAAAACAATGGAGGCAAAGATGCAAGAAGTGTTTAACAAAGACCTAGAAGAATTAAAGAACAAACAAACAGAGATAAACAATACAGTAAGTGAAATGAAAACTACACTAGAAGGAACCAATAGCAGAATAACTGAGGCAGAAGAATGGATAAGTGACCTGGAAGACAGAATGGTGGAATTCACTACTGTGGAACAGAATAAAGAAAAAAGAATGAAAAGAAATGAAGACAGCCTAAGACACCTCTGGGACAACATTAAATGCAACAACATTGACATTATAGGGGTCCCAGAAAGAGAAGAGAGAGACAAAGGACCCGAGAAAATATCTGAAGAGATTATAGTCTAAAACTTCCCTAACATGGGAAAGGAAATAGCCACTCAAGTCCAGGAAGCACAGAGTCCCATACAGGATAAACCCAAGGAGAAACACGCCGAGACACACAGTAATCAAATTGGCAAAAATTAAAGACAAAGAAAAATTGCTGAAAGCAGCAAGGGAAAAACAACAAATAACATGCAAGGGAACTCCCACAAGGTTAACAGCTGATTTCTCAGCAGAAACCCTACAAGCCAAAAGGGAGTGGCATGATATAGTTAAAGTGATGAAAGAGAAGAAACTACAACCAAGATTACTCTACCCAGCAAGGATCTAATTCAGATTCGATGGAGAAATCAAAAGCTTTACAGACAAGCAAAAGCTGAGAGAATTCAGCACCACCAAACTAGCTCTACAACAAAAGCTAAAGGAACTTCTCTAAGTGGGAACACAAGAGAAGAAAAGGACCTACAAAAACAAACCCAAAACGATTAAGAATATGGTCATAGGAACATACAGCCCAATAATTACCTTAACGTGAATGGATTAAATGCTCCAACCAAAAGAAACAGGCTTGCTGAATGGATACAAAAACAAGATACATATATACGCTGTCTACAAGAGACCCACTTCAGACCTAGGGACACATACAGACTGAAAGTGAGGAGATGGAAAAAGATATTCCATGCAAATGGAAATCGAAAGACAGCTGGAGTAGCAATACTCATATCAGATAAAATAGACTTTGAAAGAAAGAATGTTACAAGAGACAAGGAAGGACACTACATAATGATCAAGGGATCAATCCAAGAAGAAGGTATAACAATTGTAAATATATATGCACCCAAGATAGGAGCACCTCAATACATAAGGCAACTGCTAACAGCTGTAAAAGAGGAAATTGACAGTAACACAGTAATAGTGGGGGATGTTAACACCTCACTTACACCAATGGACAGATCATCCAAAATGAAAATTAATAAGGAAACAGAAGCTTTAAATGTCACAATAGACCAGATACATTTAACTGATATGTATAGGACACTCCATCCAAAAACAGCAGATTACACTTTCTTCTCAAGTGCACTCCAAACATTCTCCAGGATAGATCACATCTTGGGTCACAAATCAAGCCCCAGTAAATTTAAGAAAATTGAAATCATATCAAGCATCTTTTCTGAACACAACACTATGAGATTAGAAATGAATTACAGGGAAAAAAACGTAAAAAACACAAACACATGGAGGCTAAACAGTATGTTACTAAATAACCAAGCGATCACTGAAGAAATCAAACAGGAAATCAAAAAATACCTAGACAAATGAAAATGAAAACACGATGATCCAAAACCTATGGGAGGCAGCAAAAGCAGTTCTAAGTGGAAGTTTATAGCTATACAAGCCTACCTCAAGAAACAAGAAAAATCCCAAATGAACAATCTAACCTTACACCTAAAGAAACTAGAGAAAGAAGAACAAACAAAACCCAAAGTTAGCAGAAGGAAAGAAAACATAAAGATCAGAGCAGAAATAAATGAAATAGAAACAAAGAAAACAATAGCAAAGATCAATAAAATTGAAAGCTGGTTCTTTGAGAAGATAAACAAAATTGATAAACCATCAGCCAGACTTATCAAGAAAAAGAGGGAGAGGACTCAAATCAATAAAATTAGAAATGAAAAAGGAGAAGTTACAACAGACACCACAGAAATACAAAGCATCCTAAGAGACTACTACAAGCAACTCTATGCCAATAAAATGGACAACCTGGAAGAAATGGACAAATTCTTAGAAAGGTATAACCTTCCAAGACTGAACCAGGAAGAAATAGAAAATATGAACAGACAAATCACAAGTAACGAAATTGAAACTGTGATTAAACATCTTCCAACAAACAAAAATCCAGGACCAGATGGCTTCACAGGTGAATTCTATCAAACCTTTAGAGAAAAGCTCACACCTATCCTACTCAAACTCTTCCAAAAAATTGCAGAGGAAGGAACACTCCCAAACTCATTCTACGAGGCCACCATCACCCTGATACCAAAACCAGACAAAGATACTACAAAAAAAGAAAATTACAGACCAATATCACTGATGAATATAGATGCAAAAATCCTCAACAAAATACTAGCAAACAGAATCCAACAACATATTAAAAGGATCATACACCATGATCAAGTGGGATTTATCCCAGGGATGCAAGGATTCTTCAATATATGCAAATCAATCAATGTGATACACCATATTAACAAACTGAAGAATAAAAACCATACGATCATCTCAATAGATGCAGAAAATGCTTTTGACAAAATTCAATACCCATTTATGATTAAAACCCTCCAGAAAGTGAGAATACAGGGAATCTACCTTAACAGAATAAAGGCCATATATGACAAACCCACAGCAAACATCATGCTAAATGGTGAAAAACTGAAAGCATTTCCTCTAAGATCAGGAGCAAGACAAGGATGTCCACTCTCACCACTATTATTCAACATAGTTTTGGAAGTCCTAGCCATGGCAATCAGAGAAGAAAAAGAAAAATAAGGGGGCTTCCCTGGTGGCGCAGTGGTTGAGAGTCCGCCTGCCAATGTGGGGGATGCGGGTTTGTGCCCCGGTCCGGGAAGATCCCACATACCGTGGAGCAGCTGGGCCTGTGAGCCATGGCCGCTGAGCCTGCGCGTCCAGAACCTGTGCTCCACAACGGGAGAGGCCACAGCAGTGAGAGGCCCGCGTACCGCAAAAAAAAAAAGGAAAATAAGGAATCCAAATTGAAAAAGAAGAAGTAAAACTCTCACTGTTTGCAGATGACATTATACTATACATAGAGAATCCTAAAAATGCCATCAGAAAGCTACTAGAGCTAATGAATGAATTTGGTAAATTTGCAGGATACAAAATTAATGCACAGACATCTCTTGCATTCCTATATACTAATGATGAAAAATCTGAAAGAGAAATTAAGGAAACACTCCCATTTCCCACTGAAACAAAAAGAATAAAATACCTAGGAATAAACCTACCTAGGGAGACAAAAGACCTGTATGCAGAAAACTGTAAGACACTGATGAGAGAAATTAAAGATGATACCAACAGATGGAGAGATATACCATGTTCTTGGATTGGAAGAATCAATACTGTGAAAATGACTATACTATTCAAAGCAATCTACAGATTCAATGCAATCCCTATGAAATTACCAATGGCATTTTTTACAGAACTAGAACAAAAAATCTTAAAATTTGTATGAAGACACAAAAGACCCTGAATAGCCAAAGCAGCCTTGAGGGGAAAAAACGGAGCTGGAGCAATCAGACTCCGTAACTTCAGACTATACTACAAAGCTACAGTAATCAAGACAATATGGTACTGGCACAAAAACAGAAACATCTATCAATGAAACAAGATTGAAAGCCCAGAGATAAACCCACACACCTATGGTCAACTAATCTATGACAAAGGAGGCAAGGATATACAATGGAGAAAAGAGAGTCTCTTCAATAAGTGGTGCTGGGAAAACTGGACAGCTACATGTAAAAGAATGAAATTAGAACACTCCCTAACACCACACACAAAAATAAACTCAAAATGGATTAGAGGGCTTCCCTGGTGGTGCAGTGGTTGAGAGTCCGCCTGCCGATGCAGGGGATGCGGATTCGTGCCCCGGTCCGGGAAGATCCCACATGCTGCGGAGCAGCTGGGCCCGTGAGCCATGGCCGCTGAGCCTGCGCATCCGGAGCCTGTGCTCCGCAACGGGAGAGGCCACAACAGTGAGAGGCCCGCGTACCGCAAAAAAAAAAAAAAAAAAAAATGGATTAGAGACCTAAATGTAAGTTCGCAGACTATAAAACTCTTAGAGGAAAACATAGGAAGAACATTCTTTGACATAAATCACAGCACTATCTTTTTTGATCCACCTCCTAGAGGAATGGAAATAAAAACAAAAATAAACAAATGGGACCTAATGAAACTTCAAAGCTTTTGCACAGCAAAAGAAACCATAAACAAGACGAAAAGACAACCCTCAGAATGGGAGAAAATAGTTGCAAACGAATCAACAAAGGATTAATCTCCAAAATATATAAATAGCTCATGCAGCTCAATATTAAAGAAACACACAACCCAATGCAAAAATGGGCAGAGGACCTAAATAGACATTTCTCCAAAGAAGACATACAGATGGCCAAGAAGCACATGAAAAGCTGCTCAACATCACTAATTATTAGAGAAATGCAAATCAAAACTACAATGAGGTATCACCTCACACCAGTTAGAATGGGCATCATCAGAAAATCTACAAACAGCAAATGCTGGAGAGGGTGTGGAGAAAAGCGAACCCTCTTGCACTGTTGGTGGGAATGTAAATTGATACAGCCACTATGGAGAACAGAATGGAGGTTCCTTAAAAAACTAAAAATTGAATTACCATATGACCTAGCAATCCCACTACTGGGCATATACCCTGAGAAAACCATAATTCAAAAAACACATGCACCCCAATGTTCATTGCAGCACTATTTACAATAGCCAGGTCATGGAAGCAACCTAAATGCCCATCGACAGATGAATGGATAAAGATGTGGTACGTATATACAATGGAATATTACTCAGCCATAAAAAGGAATGAAATTGGGTCATTTGTAGATGGATCTAGAGACTGTCATACAGAGTGAAGTAAGTCAGAAAGAGAAAAACAAATATCGTATATTAACGCATATATGTGGAACCTAGAAAAATGGTACAGATGAACCGGTTTGCAGGACAGATGTTGAGACACAGATGTAGAGAACAAACGTATGGACACCAAGGGGGGAAAGCCGCGGGTGGGGTGGGGTGGGGATGGTGGTGTGATGAATTGGGCAATTGGGATTGACATGTGTACACTGATGTGTATAAAACTGATGACTAATAAGAACCTGCTGTATAAAAAAATAAATAAAATAACATTCAAAAAAAAGAAAAGAAAAATAAAACATCACCCATAATTTCAGACTCTTTTTGACTTTTTAAGTCAAGTAGTTGTCCTAATTTTTTATGGTTTCCATTGATTGATTGATTGATTGATTGAGGTACGTGGGCCTCTCAGTGCTGTGGTCTCTCCCGTTGCGGAGCACAAGCTCTGGACGCGCAGGCTCAGCGGCCATGGCTCATGGGCCCAGCCGCTCCGCGGCATGTGGGATCCTCCCGGACCGGGGCACAAACCCATGTCCCTTGCATCGGCAGGCGGACTCTCAACCACTGTGCCACCAGGGAAACCCTATGGTTTCCTTTTAATACCTCATATTCCTATATAATTTTTAACGAATAGGTAGAATTTTGTAGTCTGCTCTTTTACTTTAAAATTATCAGGGTTTTCTTGCTGTACTACAAACTTCCAAAAATTATGATTATATGTGGCAACTTATAATTTTGTCGTTGATGTAGCAAGATTTCAAAATTGTTACCCCTGTTATTAGATGTTTGGGCTGTTTCCAATATAAATAATGCTGCAAAATAGCTGTGCATATGGGCTTTAACCTCTTTCAAATTATATTCTTGGAATAAATTCCCAAGGGTGAGAGTATGGTGCCAGAGGGTATAAAATGTTTTTATGACTGTTGATATGCTTTTGACAAATTGAAAAACACTCCTTTGAAAGTATTCAATTTGGAATGAACACAGCTACAAGTCATTTTCTTCCCCTTTACTATATTTCCTTTGAACAAGCGATGTAGCTATGTTATGATATTTTTAAAACTGTTTAATGTCACCCTACAGTTAGAAGTAGACTATTATGTACATTTCACATACTGGGGTTTGATCAAGCGATCTCTAGTCTTTCCAACTGGGTGCACATGTCCACTTTAAGCTCCCCTATTACACTGTAAACTCCATGAGGATAGGGACCATGTCTGTTAACATTGCAAGGCACATAGTAGGCACTGAATTAACGTATATACCTCCAAACCAAACAAAAGGGAATAGAAAGTTTCAAAACACTTGGTCAAAACACTTGTTTTATTGTGTTATTAATATATTAATAACACATTTTATTTATAAACGTGTAATTCCCTTGCAAAAGTTGCATGCTCAAATTCTCTTTAAAAAACCTGAACTCTTCCCTTCCTCAGCCTTCACATATAGTTACCAAGTTCTCCTACCTTCATCAGCTCAGTGCTGCCAAAGGAAAAACTCCCAAGATCCCTAACATAAAACCGAAGGCCACCCTAATGTAACTACCTTCACTTTCCTCACCCTCTGCCTCAAATTTCATGTTTCAGTAATACCACTTCCTGGAGAGCCCACATAAAGCATGTGATTTGTCATCCTCACCGCTCTTCTCCCATCTGGAATGCTCTTCTCTCCCCTCTCCCCTAAAGCCTTAGCTCAGATGTCTCATTTCCTGGAAGCTTGCTCTGAACTTCTCAGGCAGAGGAAGCGACCCCTTCTGCCTCTCCTAGCCCTCTGGTTTGTTGCTCCATGGAGCCCACATCTATCTCTGCATGTAGCATCCTAATTAGACGTATGTGTCATCTCCCATGTGGAGGGCAGGGGCCATATCTCATTCACCTTTGTATCTCTAGTACCAAGTGCAAAAAAAATGAGTGAATTAACAAAGAAAAGAAGAAACTATCAGAGAGGGAGCTAGCTATTATTCAACAGAGAAAGGTAGATAGACATATACATAAAAGAGAATTTAAACAATTAATAGTTTTCTTACAGCTCCCTATCATACCTTTTTTTCCTAAAATACCAAAACCACTTTAATAAGAGCTATAAAGGTCATACCTGAAAAAGATAGACCACCTCAAATGTCTACATAAGCTAGACAAGATTAATTTCATATTGGGAGGGAGGAAGCACAGTAACAAAGAGAACTTCAGTTAGGGAAGGAAACAGGATGCAGTAATAAAGGTCTAGGACTGTGGCTTCCAAATGCAAGGGAAATATGGAGGCAAACAATATGAAGAAAACAGGAGGAAGTGCCAGATTCTTACCCGTTGGAAACTGTTTGGAAATACCGCATGTATTTTTATTTGTTTTCAAATATCAGACTGCTAAGGAAAACAGAAGATACGCTGGTGGGTCAGCAATTCCAAAAGTAAGGACCACTTAATACGGTGTCATCAACAAGAACTAACTTCAACATGGACACCGTGCAGTGCTGTGCGTCTGTGTCTTAGTCCCACGGGCAAGGGGGACAGTGTCTGGCTGTGATAAGGGGGCAAGTTCCATTTCCTAGGCAAATCCTGGGGCTGGTCGACATCGAAAACCCATAAGTTAAGTTTTCCTAGTGACATGAAATAAGCAATTTACTCCCTTAGTGTCTTTGCTGCTCTCTATAAATTTTAAAACAGATACGGGCGAAGGAATTATTTAATGTGGATTGTAGCGTAGACTTGGTCTTGAGTCATGAAGCAAGTATGTTTACTATGATTTAGCAATCCTGAAGAGCACATAATGTAGACTTCTGCAAGCTGCATGTTTTAAAAGGTTTGCGAGAAACTGCCTATGCCACAAGAATTATTTGTCTTGGCACTCTCCTTTTTTGCGGGGGCAGGGGCGAGGGGGTTGTTTACAGCTATTCAACTTACAGCGTGAATGGAAACAGGAAATGCTGACTGATACTCTGTGTGAGCACAGAAGCTCGTAGATACGGATTTTGTAGCCTGGCTTGATTCAAACTTCAAAACCCATAATCGGCTCAGAAAGGAACTGTCAGTGGGTCTGCTCTGGGAAGGGACTATTTGGACAAATACTTAGTAACCTGCACAGGAAACAGAGCTCTGGGTAAAAACCAAAACTTGACAACTGGGTGGCTGGCTCTCCATGCTGATCTGCTAGGACACCCCGAGTCACATGGTACAAACTGAACAGAAACAATAACAACAAAAAAGCCACTACTGACAGGCACGCTTGCCATCTATGAAATTCTTCAATAAGGCAGAGAGAATGATTTTCATATTTAAGTTATTCTATCGCACCCCCAACTTGCTATACACAGAGAAGTTGCAGTGACGATTAAGACTCAGATTTTAGAGTAATCACTGATCTGCTACCTTAAAAAAAAAAAAAAAAAGCATTAACGTCATGACATCATAGGCAGGCCCTATAAGCCACGGATTCATAAAATTCTAGAGTTATGAGGGACCTTTAGGGATAACATACTCTAACCTCTTCAGGGCTCCTATGTGCCGGGTAAGCTCTCTTCTTGAGATAACAATGAAGAACATGCTATGCTGTCCCAGGTCCCTCTGATGCCCGGCCCAGAGCGCTCCTTTCTATATTACATACTCTCTGCCATTCTGCCCCAAAGCACTCTTCATTAAACATATACACCCCAGAATTTAGGAAAAACCTTTGTTTCTTCTCATTCAGTGACTACTGAACCTCTATTACCCTGCTAGGCACCTAAGCATTTATCAATGTGCCCTTGTCTTCACTTAGTAAGCAAACAGGGCTGCCAGCACCTTTTTAACTAGACAAAGATGAGAAAGATTCATTCATTACCTAATAACAAAGGAACATCTTTCTAACCTTTCTTTTCATTTTTTCCTGCTTGAATTCCCTATGGTACTTTAAAATGTTTATTTATCTATCAGTATGTAGGCAAATTTGAATCAACTCTCTTTCACGATTACTTCTAGATGATCTCATGGGTTAGTACGTTTATTGAACCCATTTCTATGGAATCACAACCTTAAGTGCAGTTCAGTCGTCCTCAACTAGGGACATCTGTCAATATCTGAAGTCACTTTTGGTTATTGTAACTGGCATGTTGTAAGTAGGAGCCAGGGATGCTGCTAAACATCCTAGAATGCAGAGGACAGCTGCACACCCGCTTAAAAAAAAAAACAAAAAAAAACCCCACCTAGAATTATCTACCCAAAATGCCCAGATAGACACCCTGCTCTAGTTCAAGCAGGACAAAGGAGCCTTGTACTTTCTAGACACTCTTCCTGAGAACGTTACAAAGGCATTTACTGCATTAGAACAAAACGCTGTACAAGATTATGTTAACGATAACCATATGTCCCATGAGACCCTGAAATATGAGTAAAAACTCCACTCAGCAAAGTCTGATGCGCTGTGTCAACCATGTGTTTACTACAACACGGCAGTTCCTGGTGATGAAAAGTAGTGTCTCGCAGGTGACTGATGCACCAACTTCCTAAGGAAGCGAGGAATACAGGACAACACGGGTGATGGCAATGATCTGTCTTACTACTAAGAACAAACATATATGATGGGGAAAAGCTATTCAAATAGGGACTGGGGCTTGGGGAGAGGCACAGACATTGACATTTACTGACACACCTGTGTGCCCGGCACTGCACTAGACATTCTCCATCTCATTTCACTTTCTATCGCCTTCATCCTCTGCTTATAGATTATGAAGTTAAAGATGTAAACGTTTAAATAATTTTCTTCCAAGGTCAAACAGTTAGAAGGCGATAGAGCTTGGATGGAAATCATGGTCTATCTGACTGCAGGCTAGGCCCCTGCTCCATCCTGCCCCATCCACGTATAACTGATCCTGCAGCATTTCTTTAACTCAGCCACTTGGCAAGTTGTGTACCAAGATGGAAATCTCAACACCTTGTACTTCAATAATAATTTGATATCTAAGATGTAGCTCTAGATTCTTTTCCTGAACCCCAGACTTGTTTTCTAATTGCAATGTGGCCCTGCTGTGATAAAAGAAAGTAAGTAATCTGCAGTCTTCTTCTCTATTATATTTCTTCCTTCCCTTCCTTCCCTCTCTCCCTCCTTCCTTCCATCCTCTCTCTCAATTCAGAAAGTTCTTTTCTCTCTTAGAGCAATTCATTTAGGGATAACGAACCTCATCCTCTCCCAGTTCTCAGCCTACAGTGCTGAGTTCTGGGCAGTGGCGGGCAGTATAGTGGTGAAAAAGAAAGAGCTGCAAGGACCAGCTCCATCTGGGTTTGGTATCCGACACCAGCAGAAACAGGTCACAGGTAGAGAATACTTGCTCTGCAATCTGGCCTCTTGAGAACCAGATGGTATTCTGGGAGTCAGTGGGCATTTCACCACCTTTCACTGGATGAGTCAGATCCCAAGATGGGTCTTCCCAACCTCCTCCAAGCCAGGCGTCCACCCTCCAGCACTGGCTGGGGAAATGACCAGCCCCAACTCTCTTGTTTGGGTTTTCCTTTCCAAATTGCACACCACGGTGTGAGAAAAGGCAACAAATACTTCAGACCTGAAATTCTCGTTTTTGCTTTTACACTGGGGGAAACCCTCCTTAGGCTCTGGGATAGAGTTAAATTGAGGCACCAAGAGTTGTCCCTGAGTTTCTGGCTACTTGAGACACCTGAATATTGTCACCATCATAGCAAATTCAACTTCCACCTTGCTGTGTCACTAAGGGTTTACTCCATGTGTACTCAGAAGATTAGAATTTTCAGATTTCACAGCCACTTTCTAATGGTAATAATTTTTCTCTCCATGATACAGGCAACCAACATACATATCAAATACACAACATAGTGAGTCCCCATTACTTTGGGACATGAACTTGAATTTATGGACTGTTAGAGGGCTCACAGAAGAACTAGCCTTTGCAATCAGTTTAGCTCAAAATAGGTTGAGATAAGAAGTATGTCTGCACAGGGCAGATTTTGCTAACTTAATCCTCAAAAGAATTTCTAGTAAACAGAGGGAGAAATAGAACCGTAGCTTTCATTCAGTTAGCACTTAACTTTCTCACGACAAATCAGAAATGATAAGAAAACCTTTGTACAGGAAGAAGTAAGGTAGATGCCGGACTAGGCTTCATTCTGAAGCACTGTGGGCTATAATTCCTGAATAATGCTAAAGGAATGGAAACTGGACTCTTCAAACTGCCTTTTTCTACCCTATGTAAACATGTCTACTCCGTTGCAGCTGTCTACAGATAAACTCAGGGCAAGTGGAGTTCAGAGTCACAGAAGCACATAAACTCTGAATTGCAGCTCAAGGTAGGCTGCTGGCCTTCAAGGATTTTAATTATTTTTTCAACGACTAGAAGAAGACTAAGTAAACCAGGATGAATCAATAAATGACAGGGGAAGCTCTGTATTATTACTACAGCTGGAAAAAAAAGCGTGGGGGGACTTGATTTAGAACGTATTAATTTTAAGGATCCAACTTAAGACTATGAAATTCTACAAAAAAATTAAATCCTTTCTGCTCTTTCGGACTTGTCTTTGCTCTTCGTTTTTTTTTTTTTTTTTTTTTTTTAATTTATTTATTTTTGGCTGTTTTGGGTCTTCGTTTCTGGGCAAGGGCTTTCTCTAGTTGCGGCGAGCGGGGCCCACTCTTCATCGCGGTGTGCGGGCCTCTCACTGTCGCAGCCTCTCTTGTTGCAGAGCAGAGGCTCCAGACGCGCAGGCTCAGTAGCTGTGGCGCATGGGCCTAGTTGCTCCGCGGCATGTGGGATCTTCCCAGACCAGGGCTCGAACCCGTGTCCCCTGCACCGGCAGGCAGATTCTCAACCAGTGCGCCACCAGGGAAGCCCCCCTGCTCTTCAGTTTTATTATATGTCTTAGGGTCAAATTTTCATCAAGTATACAGATTCAACTGGGCACATATTAGGAGATTTAAAGGAAAAAGATACCAATTAAAAAAGAAAAAAATACTAATATTAACATGTGCCTTTCCTCTTGCTTACCTTTTTGGTGATGGCAGTGCTTACACACATTAGGGGAAGTTTGGTAGTTGTATAGAAGCATGAGAAGGTTACAGGGGATTTATTAGGAGAAAAGGGAAGAGGAGATAAGGAAAGTATAAAAGGGACATAGGTCCATATGAACTATCTGTTTTTGGTAGTAATAAAAACTTCGAAAATACCAGTAATGCCACTTAGATGTACTTTGGTATCAGGATCCAGAATTTCCTTCTTCCAGAGAATTAATTAGGTACAGACACTGGTTCCCGTTATTTGAACCCATTGTTATACATCTTGTTTTATAAAATGATTTTGACCAAAGTGAAATTTGATTTTGAAAAAAATGTTTAGATGAAAATTAAATTATACATGTTACTTTTTACCTCCTCTATAAAAATCCAACTAAATTAAATTCATAAATTCATTATCCAAAGATGCCAACTTCTTGTACAGATCATGAGCACTTGTACAATGTCATTGCTTTGACCAGGGTTTTAACCCTTCCATTTTTAGCCAACTGTGGTACCCCAAAGTTCTGGCTAAGGGCCTGGATTTTGGGGTGACTGCTTGGGGCAGAGCTGTTCTCTTGCAGCTCCTGAAAACCGGACACTAGGAAAATAACTTGAAACAAATTCTGAAAGTCTTTGCTAACAACGTGCCTTAATTTAAAGTAATGGAAAGATGAAATAGAACATTTTCCATCGAGCAGTTGATGAAAACCAAGCCAAGGAGGAAAAAAGCATAAATGTCAAAAGGTAAATACGTTTTATCTCAAAGGTTCCCAGGGGAAAAAAACAACATCCAAAAACCTATATTAGCTTCTTCTGCGACTGCAAGAAACCCAGCAAGAGAAACCAAGATTCCTGAGTTTGGAAACAAATTAAATCTACCAACATTCCTAGTATGACAACTTCTATTATAGAAAAAGAAACTAAGACAGAAGGAAAACATTCTAAACTTGAAAGCTGGAAGATTCTACAACATATTTAACTAAATAAAAGCAGGCAGGGCAGGAATTTTTGAACTGAAGGTAGAGACCCATTAGTGTTTCACATAATCAATTTACTGGGTTGCAACAAGAATTTTTTAAAAAAGAAGAAATAGGATAGGAAATATTAGGATACATGACATATGATAAGAGAAAGTAGTCTTGTTTCATAAGACACTGATTCCATTTTTGCATACGTGTGTGCATGTGCTATAGAGTGTACTTTATGCTCTGGGTTTCAGTCAAAACATCCAAGAGCCACTGGCCCAGACTCTGCAGATTTCTTATCTAGGAAGGGAGACAGACCGGCTGGTTTTACAGTCATGTCTAGCCCCACTGGTTTCTCACAAGATCAATTTCATGATTATCCAGACCTGGTCCCACTCTGCTCAGCACTGGGACAAACGGCACAGGTAGCTCAAAGGAATGACGACCTTAACCTCAGTGTTATCCGCCATTACCAGTACATTTAGGGGCACCGATGCAACGTGACTCTCACTGATCCAGTGGCTCTTTGGGGCAGAAATGGTCTCCATGGTCCTTCTTTCCATGTTTTCTTCAGTGTGTCTGACCTGGTCACTAGCAATAGACAAGCCCCCCCCGCCTGTCCAGTGGTACAAGATCTTGAAAGGATTCGATTTAACAGAACAAACGAGGACTCTCTGAAAAGGCCAGTAATTCCTACTGACAAGTCTAAAAAACTCAAAGTAAAGATAATTGCCCCGAAAGGAGGGATGAGCATATTTTTTCCTTGGCTTATTTAAAAAATAATCCTTTCCGTCTATAAAATGAATATATATGAGTAGAAACATATTACTGATTACTGGAAAATCTGATGTGAAGGAGAAAATATATCAGGCACTTTTAACCGTTTTCGCTGTTATTTATGTCCTTGAATCTCTCTGTACTGTTGACCACAGAACACACCCTTGAGATGTCTAGGTAAACACAGTTTATAAGCAAAAGGTAACAAAGCGTCAGGAATAATTCTCATGTTCCCACCTCTGCACCCCTACCCCATCCCTATGTGCAGAAGGAGTTGATACTAAAGTTTGGTATCATTCTTATTTTGTATAAACAAAGAACAAACCCTCATTTGCCACCCCTGTTTCTTTCTCCTGCTCTTGGTATGCCCCCAGACTGGCCTTATATCTAGAAGTGGGGTCCAACTTGGGTTAAGTACCAATAATAGAAATATGACTATTTGTATCACACAAGAAAAAACTGATCTTTGATTTACTTAAGAATGAAAGTGGGCCTGTCGGTTTGGGTGAATTAGGAAATAATCCTAAGCATGTTTGTGTAGAGAAGTCAAAGAAGTCAAAGGTCTCCTCTCTCTAAACCCTGGCAGATACTGTCTCTCTCTCTCTCTCTCTCTCTCTCTCTCTCTCTCTCTCACACACACACACACACACACACACAAAAGAGAGAGAGAGAGAGTGAGGTATAGTGACATGGATGACTTGGCAGTCTGGGAAAACCTCTTGAACTATGTCATGTTAACCTCACCCTTCTATTTAAAGGAGCCCATACAGAATCAGAAAATGTCTTAGCTTCTCTTGCAGTTAGGTATGGCTATGAGACCAATGTTGTTAATGAGATGTAAACAGAAGTGTTGTATGACTTCCAGTAAGGCTCTAGAAAAGGTGATATGCCTTTCATTCTCCTTCCTGCTGGCTGGGTTATAGATGTGATGGCTGGGGCCTGTGCAACCATCCTGGGCTACTAGGCACACCCTGATGACTGAGTAGATGACATACCAGTCGAGACTGTCTACCCTGGATTTCTTTTACATGGCAGAGAAATAAACTTATATTTGCTTTGGGCCACTGTTTTCACTATTGCTGTTATGTGTGTGTGAACCTGATCCTAGATGATTCCTTTGTGAAAATAAAGCCTACCTAGAAACGTATCTAGCATTTTTCATTTCTATCATTTCAGTTTGCACATAATTTGAACGTCATGCAGTGTTTTCTTTCTCTGCACAACAGTAACTCTGGGACTAAAGACAAGGTTACATTTCTAATTTAGAAAAGATGGGAGATTTGCTCAAAGTTTTGTTGATGAAAAAGTTAAAATTTCTGAGGCTGAGGGTGGCTGTAACTCTTTGACAGATGCCCCAAAGCTATGCCACTGAAGGTAAGTGAGAGAGGGTCTAATCAAAAGCTCCGGACACAGATGTAAATCAAGACAGCAGAAACCGGTACGTCAGTTTGCAGTAGGAGAGGACACACAGTAGGTCTCAAGAGGGTTTCCTGTTCATCTGACTTTAAGAACTGTTCGCACTCTAAATTCTACCTCCTCTGTGTATGTGCTAAACAAAGAAGTGTTCTTTGAAGGCAAAAAAAACTATTTTCATAGTTGTTTTAAATATTTTTAGAATTTATTATTAAACTATTGCCTGACCCTAAAAAGTAAAAACAATCCAGTCGACCAATATATTCATGCACTTTTATAAAACAAACAAAAAAAGGACTAAACAAGACTGAGGTGGGCTGGGGTGGAGGGCAATCAAAAGAAGGTACTCATATCGCTGGTGTCTAAAATTCAGTATGTCTGTGTGCATAAACACTTGAATATATGAAAAATAAAAATTAAAAAAAACCCTCATTCTTTAGGACATAACTGAACATCTCAGTGGGCAAGAAGGAGTTTTTAGTGGATGAGTAAGCCATCCTCACTGCCTCTGGACAGCAGGCTATAAGGGCAACCTCTGAGAAATCTCTTCACTCCTCCGCATTGAGTTTGTAGACAGAAAGTCTCGCCAGGGCTCAGGCTGTCTGATCCCTCAGGTCATCTACTGTCCACGTCTCTACCATTCCCATTATCAAGGGAAATGGAAGAGCACGGATGGCTATATACAACCATCACTCCTGCTAGAAAGTAACGCAAAGGCCCTGACCCACTAAACATGACTGTTAGCATCCAGAGTTAGCTCTAAAAAGAGTAAAGACTTGACCACATACTAATGACAACCGCCAATCTACGCCTCCAGCCTCAGCCTGTCTCCTAAATCCCAACCTATACTCCTCCCCTGCCTTGCACATATAACAAACATTAACATCTTGCCACAACTGCTTATCTTCCTTTTACAAAGAAGTAACACAGCACAGACAGAGCTGAAGGCTATCCTCGTGCACGGGTACCAGTTCAGCTCCTTCCCTTCCTCTCATGGTCAGCAATGCATATTAACTTGGTGCTTATGCGGGTCATATCTTCATTCTTCTGCACGTGTCCAAAGGCATAAACAAGATACAGTGCTGTTTGTATGTTTTTTAAGTGTGTGAGACTGCATTTACAATTCCACCAGCTGCTTTGTCACTCAGTATTGTACTTCTGAGCTCTTACCTTGTGGAAATACCCAGAAGTAGTGCTGCTGGTTGTGAAGCACCCACATCCGTAACTGCTAACCGAGTCCTTTACCGGGGAAGGGGCCAATTAGATAACCCTTTGGCCTCTCCTTCCCCTCACTCATTCTCTTCAGGAAGGTGGACTGTCTTACCTGATGGGAAAGGGGTAGTTTGGAAAGAAACCCCGTCTTCCAGTGGAGTCCTGATAACAGTAACACTACAAAATCATTCCGGAAGTTCTCATGGATCAGAAGCTGTATGCTCTTCTCCAAGATCTTTACGGACGTTGAAAATATACGTCCAGTCTGTTTTCTCTGCCACAGCGCTGAGCTGGATGAACTCCTGGTGATTCCCTGAACACATACTGACCTGTCTCCCCTCTGTCCCCCTTTACTGGATTAGATCTTAAACGTTTTTCAAAACCTCCCTAAAATGCCATCTTCTCAAGGGAGTCTTAATGGAACCACTATGGAAGAACTGTCCATTTATCTCTACCAGTAATTGAAAGCATAACATTTCAGATCGGCATTTGTTCCCCTCCAAATGACCTGATCTAACCATGAAATTCATCTCTGCCACGTCTTATACTCCAGCTAAACTATCCTCAGAACCCACCAACTCTTTCCCATCCACATTTGTTTGTTCTGTGCACTCTGCCTAAAAACCATTTCTCCCTAACTCTGCGTGTCAAATAACTTCAGATTTTAAATCAATTTTTCCTTTTTTTAAAAAATCACAAAAGTAATGCACACTAATTGTAAAAATTTCAAGAATACCAAAATATGTAAAGAATACAGTGAAGGCCACCATGACCCCATTTCCCACAGATGAATAAAAGTAATCATTTGCTATACTTCTTTCATACCTTTTCATTGCAGGTATATATTTATTTCATAATTTTAAAATGCAAGAAATACATTATAAATATTGCTTGGCAGCGTAATTTCTTTTACTTTATGTATTGTGAACTTCTTTCCATGTTCTATATACGTCTATTCTTTTTAATAACCTTGATGTTACCATATATACCAATAATACCATACTTTTCGCTTTTTTTCTTAAAGCTTTATGTTTTAATGTTCACGTTAAAATTTAATCCATCTTTATTCGGAATAAATTGTGATGAAGGACTCTAAAGTTTATGTTTAAAAATTAATAGGGGACTTCCCTGGCAGTCCAGTGGTTAAGACTCCACACTTCCACTGCAGGGGGCACGGGTTTGATCCCTGGTCAGGGAACTAAGATCCCACATGCTGTGTGGGGCAGCCAAAAAAAAGAGTGCTCCAGGCAGAGAAAAGAGCCAGTGCAAAGATCCTGAGGTGGAAGCACCCAGTGTAGTTGGGGAATAGCAAGAAGACTAGTGTGGCTGGATGGAAAAAAAAAATTAATAGTCAAATGTCTGAACATCATTTAATCAGTAACACATCCGCTGGCCACTGATTTCAAATGTTACCTTTATCAAATTATTAATATCTACATATAATGGAGTAAGTCTAATTAAGGACACTTAGGTATCCCTTTGATATCAGTTTTCTTTGTTTATTCCTCTTTATTGTTATGGCAGTATTATCTTCTTTTGATATCTAGAGTTAAGTAAATCATTCATCATTGTTTTTTTTCTTGTCTATCCTTATCATTTATTCTTTTAGAATATAAACAAATGTTGCTCTTGATTTAACAATGAAGCTCATCTTCCTCTATTTTTACAGTAACCATAGGAGAGTGAAATTTTCCACCCTAAAATGTGTCTCTTTGACATGAGGATTATTTTATGTTGATTATTCTTAAGAAACAGAAGACTCAGGAATTCTTTCTTTTTACTTCCTCCTTAACTGCCTGAAAGAATTTAGATAAAGGGCTTGATCCAGGAACAGGACGTTCACCAGAGATACCTACAAAGAATATGGGTCAGGTGTAGGTGTGTGTGTGGGGGGTACTTGGCAGGGCCTGGACATCAAAGTCCTCTTTGTGTCCCCCTGTCTCTGCATAATCAAGGAAACATTTGTTTACCAAACATTTTCTTTTTCATCTTCCTGTGAATTGCCTTCATAACCTATGAAGTCCCAGACTCTACAACCTTCTCCTTAGTCCGGATGACATATATACTTCATTTTACCTGACTGTCTTTGGAATCTCTCATGTTCTGATTCCCTGTACATACATGATTAAATTTGGTTTTTCTCCTGTTAATCTGTCTCATGTCAATGTAATTATTAGGCCAGCCAGAAAACCCTGCAAGGGTAGAGGGAAATTTTTTCCTTCCCCAACATAATTACTGTGCTATACCATAATATGGTATGATATATAGCAGAGTAATTTTATAGTAATTTACATGTTAGTTTGACAGAGGAATGATGATTAACACTGACTATTCCCATTCAAGAACATGGCATATGTGTATGAAAACATGACAACCCAAAATCTATGAGATGCAGCAAAAGCAGTTCTAATAGGGAAGTATATAGCAATACAATCCTACCTCAAGAAACAAGAAAAATCTCAAATAAACAACCTAACCTTACACTCAAAGCAACTAGAGAAAGAAGAACAAACAAAACCCAAAGTTACGGGCTTCCCTGGTGGCGCAGTGGTTGAGAATCTGCCTGCTAATGCAGGGGACACGGGTTCGAGCCCTGGTCTGGGAGGATCCCACATGCCACGGAGCAGCTAGGCCCGTGAGCCACAACTACTGAGCCTGCGCGTCTGAAGCCTGTGCTCCGCAACAAGAGAGGCCGCGATAGTGAGAGGCCCGCGCACCGCGATGAAGAGTGGCCCCCGCTTGCCACAACTAGAGAAAGCCCTTACACAGAAACGAAGACCCAACACAGCAAAAATTAATTAATTAATTAATAAACTCCTACCCCCAACATCTTAAAAAAAAAAAAAATTCTTTAAAACCCAAAGTTAGTAGAAGGAAAGAAATCATAAAGATCAGAGCAGAAATAAATGAAATAGAAATGAAAAAAACAACAGCACAGATCAATAAAAATAAAAGCTGGCTCTTTGAGAAGATAAACAAAATTGATAAACCTTTAGCCAGACTCATCAAGAAAAAAGGGAGAGGACTCAAATCAATAAAATTAGAAATGAAAAAGAAGTTACAACTGAAACCACAAAAATACAAAGGATCATAAGAGATTACTACAAGCAACTCTATGCCAATAAAATGGACAACCTGGAAGAAATGGACAAATTGTTAGAAAGGTAAAACCTTCCAAGACTGAACCAGGAAGAAATAGAAAATATGAACAGACAAATCACAAGTAATGAAATTGAAACTATGATTAAACATCTTCCAACAAACAAAAGTCCAGGACCAGATGGCTTCACAGGTGAATTCTATCAAACATTTAGAGAAGAGCTCACACCTATCCTTCTCAAACTCTTCCAAAAAATTGCAGAGGTGGGAACACTCCCAGACTCATTCTACGAGGCCACCATCACCCTGATACCAAAACCAGACAAGGATACCACGAAAAAAGAAAACTACAGGCCAATATCACTGATGAACATAGATGCAAAAATCCTCAACAAAATACTAGCAAACTGAATCCAACAGCACATTAAAAGGATCATACACTATGATCAAGTGGGATTTATCCCACGGATGCAAGGATTCTTCAAAATATGCAAATCAATCAATGTGATACACCATATTAACAAATTAAAGAATAAAAACCATATGATCATCTCAATAGATGCAGAAAAAGCTTTTGACAAAATTCAACACCTATTTATGATTAAAACTCTCCAAAAAGTGAGAATACAGGGAACCTACCTCAACAGAATAAAGGCCATATATGACAAACCCACAGCAAACATTATTCTCAATGGTGAAAAACTGAGAACGTTTCCTCTAAGATCAGGAACAAGACAAAGGTGTCCACTCTCGCCACTTTTATTCAACTTAGTTTTGGAAGTCCTAGCCATGGCAATCAGAGAAGAAAAAGAAATAAAAGGAATCCAAATTGGCAAAGAAGTAAAACTGTCACTGTTTGTGGATGACATGATACTTTACATAGAAAATACTAAAGATGCCACCAGTAAACTACTAGAGCTAATCAATGAATTTAGTAAAGTCACAGGATAAAAAATTAATACACAGAAATCTCGTGCATTCCTACACACTAACAACAACGAAAGATCAGAAAGAGAAATTAAGGAAATAATCCAATTTACCATTGCAACAAAAAGAATAAAATACCTAGGAATAAACCTACCTAAGGAGGCAGAAGACCTGTTCAGGAAACTATAAGATACCGATGAAAGAAATCAAAGATGACACAAACAGATGGAGAGATATATCATGTTCTTGGATAGGAAGAATCAATACTGTGAAAATGACTACACTACCCAAAGCAATCTACAGATTCAGTGCAATCCCCATCAAATTACCAATGACATTTATCACAGAATTAGAACAAAAAATTTTACAATTTGTATGGAAACACAAAAGACCCTGAATAGCAAAAGCAATCTTGAGAAAAGAAAAAAAAAAAACCACAGTGCTAGAAGAATCAGGCCCCCTGACTTCAGACTATACTACAGGGCTACAGTAATCAAGACAGTATGGTACTGGCATAAAAAGAGAAATATAGATCAATGGAACAGGATAGAAACCCCAGAGATAAACCCACGCACGTATGGTCACCTAATCTATGACAAAAGAGGCCAGAATATACAATGGAGCAAAGACAGCCTCTTCAGTAAGTGGTGCTGGGAAAACTGGACAGCTACATGTAAAAGAATGAAATTAGAACACTCCTTAACACCATACAGAAAAATAAACTCAAAATGGATTAAAGACATAAATGTAAGGCCAGACAGTATAAATCTCTTAGAGGAAAACACAGGCAGAACACTCTATGACATAAATCAAAGCAAGATCCTTTTTGACCCACCTCTTAGAGTAATGACAATAAAAACAAAATAAACAAATGGGACCTACTTAAACTTAAAAGCTTTTGCACAGCAAAGGAAACCATAAACAAGACAAAATGACAACCCTCAGAATGGGAGAAAATATTTGCAAATGAAGCAACTGACAGAGGATTAATCTCCAAAATATACAAGCAGCTCCTGCAGCTCAATATCAAAAAAACAAACAACCCAATCCAAAAATGGTTAGAAGACCTAAATAGACATTTCTCCACAGAAGATATACAGACTGCCAACAAACACATGAAAGGATGCTCAACATCACTAATCATTAGAGAAATGCAAATCAAAACTACAATGAGATATCACCTCACACCGGTCAGAATGGCCATCATCACAAGATCGACAGACCATAGATGCTGGAGAGGGTGTGGAGAAAAGGGAACACTCTTGCACTGTTGGTGGGAATGTAAATTGATACAGCCACTATGGAGGACAGTATGGAGGTTCCTTAAAAAACTAAAAATAGAACTACCATGTGACCCAGCAGTCCCACTACTGGGCATATATCCATGGAAAACCATAATTCAAAAAGGTACATGCATCCCGATGTTAACTGCAGTACTATTTATAATAGCAGGACAAGGAAACAACCTAAATGTCCATCAGCAGAGGAATGCATAAAGAAGATATGGCACATATATACAATGGAATATTATTCAGCTATAAAAAGGAACGAAATTGGGTCATTTGTAGAGACGTGGATGGACCTAGAGACTGTCATACAGAGTGAAGTAAGTCAGAAAGAGAAAAACAAATATCATATATTAACGTGTATATGTGGAATCTGGGGAAAGGGGGGGTGGGATGAACTGGGAGATTGGGATTGACATATACACACTATTGATACTATGTATAAAATAGATAACTAATGAGAACCTACTGTATAGCACAGGGAACTCTACTCAATGCTCTGTGGTAACCTAAATGGGAAGGAAATCCAAAAGAGGGGATATATGTATATATATATATTTGAGTCACTTTGCTGTATGGTAGAAACTAACACAACATTGTAAAGCCACTATACTCCAATAAAAATTTAAAAAAAAAAAAAAGAACATGGCATATGTCTCACCAACGATTCAGACTCAAGAGTCCTGCTTTGTGTCTTTCAATAACATTTTATGGCGTTCTTTCTATATGCTCGTTTCTTGTTAAATTTATCCCTAGGTATTTTATAGTCTGGGGACACATATAAATAGGAGATTTCCCCTTTTACAGTATCTGTTTATTGCTGATAAAAAGAAAAACTATTACATACTTACATTGCATCCAAATAACCAACCAACCAATTTACTTAAAATAAATTTCTTGAACTCTCTATTATACAATCATACTGTATATAAATAGTGGAAAATTTATCACTTCCTAATATTTATACTTTTGTATTGTTCTTGTTTTATTACATTGGCTAATACTTGCAGAATAATGATGAATAATGATGGTGATCATCTTAAGTATTCTTGTCATGGCCTGAATACATTCGTGTACACTTAGGACTTCAATATTTAATATGATGCTGATTGTTAGTTTCTGTTTTTCAAATCTGTTTAAATTTTTCTATTTCATGAGGTCTTTATCATTCCATTGAGATACCTCTTTCTTCAAGTAAAGAGTTACTTCTTTACACTGCTTTATTTTGAACTGGATAACCAAGCACTTTGTAAACTGACATAGTTCTTTTAAACTTCAGGTAGTTTTTAAAATTTACGTTACTTACATCAAAACATTAATGGCTAAAAGAACATTTATGGTTGAAGCTAGCAAGAGGTTGAGACTTTTAGAAAGCCCTAAAAATCCAATTTTCTCTCCCCTCCCCCCAAAAGATATAAAAAGTTCCACACAAGAATACACTACTCATTTAGTGACAGTCAGCTTCCTTATATTCCTTACTCAGTTCTACTAGGTTTTCTTTGCATGAGAACAGCGCAATATTGTAATTATATCAAACATTGCTAAAAGCTTAAGAACAACCTCATATAACTGTAATTTTCTAAACTACAATTTATACATTAAGTAAGGGTAGTTGGACTCTTCAGCATCCTCAGGTTGAAAGTTCACAGCCAAGATGGGGTAAGATAGTAGTCAAGCAATATAAATTTAAAGTCATTGCATAGTGGATATTTTTATTTTTAATCCTCAAGAAGCCTATGCATTTAAAAATCATTTTATGTTAACTTTCACAGCACTAATCCCTGCAAGACAGTGTTTTGACAGGGGTCTTATTTTAACTCCATGTTTTATGATGGAAAGCAGAACTACATTACGAGCACATTATTCAGAATACACATAAATCCTAAGTAGGGATAGGCTAGATAACTCATTGAAAATAAATTTGCATTTTGTGGCACACAAAGAAACAGTCAAGGTCAGGTTAGACATTCCTAAAGTTCAAAACTCCTTTCAAAACTGTTTACTCTTCTTATTTAACTACTCTTTTAATTAATGAATTATTGCCTCAAAAAACCACTGGGCAAATAAGCCAATGTTTATCATAAAAAGCCTAGAGGAGGGCTTCCCTGGTGGCGCAGTGGTTGAGAGTCCGCCTGCCAATGCAGGGGACACGGGTTCGTGCCCCAGTCCGGGAAGATCCCACATGCCGCGGAGCGGCTGGGCCCGTGAGCCATGGCCTCTGGGCCTGTGCGTCCAGAGCCTGTGCTCCGTAATGGGAGAGGCCACAACAGTGAGAGGCCCGCGTACCGCAAAAAAAAAAAAAAAAAAAAAAAGCCTAGAGGAAATTCAGACATGTTTACCAGTAGATAAGTTATTCAGTAAACTGATGTGTATTACTAACTTTTCATTTTAAAAAACATTTATTTAGTGCTGGTTACGTGCTAAGCATAGGGCTATGTGATAATGGTGATACAGAATGAAAGTGTACATTTAGGAAGCAGTAAAGCAGTTCTAAGAGCAAAGGCTCGGTGCTGGGGCTTAGACTCAAATCTCTGCTCCCCCCTTGCACTAGCTGTTAGCCTTTGGGCAACTATTAACTCAGTTTCTTCACCTGTAAAATGGGGTGTATTATGGCAACTGCCTCCTAGGGTTGGTATAAGACATATTAACATATACTTAAAACACAGAGAAAGTCCCCAGCAGGATGCCCAGCACACAGCAGGTCCTCAAGATGTGGGCAGGGCCAGGATACTGGAGACCTTGCACCCTGCAGGACAGTCCCACAAAGATTTGTCCCCTGCCCCACCTGACTTTCCTTCCACTCTCGTAGTTGGAAAACCTGATTATGATTATATGACCTTAGAGCCTTCCCCACAATCTGTTTTACATAAAAACTCCAAATCAAGCTATCAATAGCTATCTTTTTTAAGGAATGCAAACAAGAGTGCAAATTGAAGGCAGGTTAACTTTGTTTTCTTTGGAACTTTGCCAAGAGATGTTCACTTTGGAAGAACATCGCATCAGCAACGCCGATAACCACTTGTGACATCTGAGGTGCCGAAACACACCTAATCCTTCCGCACCTGTGGCTGTCCTGTGAACGAATTCTTGTGTACGTGCAAGCACTACTCAGAATATCTTTTTTTTTTTTTTTTACACAATTTTTTTTTTATTAGTTTCTGCTTTATAACAAAGTGAATCAGTCATACACATACATCTGTTCCCACATCCCTTCCCTCATGCATCTCCCTCCCTCCCACCCTCCCCATCCCACCCCTCCAGGCGGTCACAAAGCACCGAGCTGATCTCCCTGTGCCATGCGGCCGCTTCCCACCATCTATCTACCCCACGTTTGGTAGTGTATATATGTCCATGCCTCTCTTTCGCTTTGTCACAGCTTACCCTTCCCCCTCCCCATATCCTCAAGTCCATTCTCAAATAGGTCTGTGTCTTTATTCCCGTTTTACCCCTAGGTTCTTCATGCCATTTTTTTTTTTTTTAAATTCCGTATATGTGTGTTAGCATACGGTATTTGTCTTTCTCTTTCTGACTTACTTCACTCTGTATGACAGACTCTAGGTCTATCCACCTCATTACAAATAGCTCAGTTTCGTTTCTTTTTATGGCTGAGTAATATTCCATTGTATATATGTGCCACATCTTCTTTATCCATTCATCCGATGATGGACACTTAGGTTGTTTCCAGCTCCGGGCTATTGTGAATAGAGCTGCAATGAACATTTTGGTACATGTCTCTTTTTGAATTATGGTTTTCTCAGGGTATATGCCTAGTAGTGGGATTGCTGGGTCATATGGTAGTTCTATTCTTAGTTTTTTAAGGAACCTCCATACTGTTCTCCATAGTGGCTGTACCAATTCACATTCCCGCCAGCAGTGCAAGAGTGTTCCTTTTTCTCCACACCCTCTCCAGCATTTATTGTTTCTAGATTTCTTGATGATGGCCATTCTGACTGGTGTGAGATGATATCTCATTGTAGTTTTGATTTGCATTTCTCTGATCAGAATATCTTTTAGTGTAGTCGAAGTAGTTCTCCTAAGTAATACATACTGAAATACATATCATGTTACCATAAAATAGTTTTATATCACAACTAACACATTACATTGTGTTTTGAAATTACCTGTAGAAGGTTATAGTACCTGAGTTTTACTTACAATAAAGTCAAGTGTTTGGTATAAAAAGAGGGAATGGCTATGCTGAGTTTGAGAACACACCTGGCTACATAACTCATTCAAAGTCACAGCTGATAAGGAACAGAGCTGGTATTTGAACCAGGGTTGTCCTTAGAATGCATGTTTGTAATTCTTATACTTCTGAGGTGGGAAATTAATGGATGCTCCCCACCTCCATGGAGTTCTTTGAACTGGGGAGTCATTTATTAGATATTTACTCAGAAGCTCAGAATATAGCAGTGAACAAAAGGGCCAAAGTCCCAGTGCCTTAAAGGATTTATATTCAGTGGAGAGACAGACAGTGTTCACACAAATGCCTGCATGTCTAGTGGAGCAGCACAGAGGATGGGGGTGCTGCGGGGGGGGGTGCTCTTTCAGTTAGAATGCATGCAGAAGGCCTCCCTGACACATAAGCAGAGACTTGAGTGAGGCAAGGGAGCAAACCATGTAGTTATGAGAGAGCTTTGAGAGTGAGAACAGCACGTGCAAAGGCCCTGATGTGGAAGGCGGCGGGGAGCACCCATGCCAGATGCTCAGCAAACTGGGGGAAAGGCAGGGCAGGAGACGAGATCAGAGGGGCAGATGGTGGAAGAGATTATGTTTGGGTTTATTCTGAAAGATACACAACTGGATGGTCTTAGCAGAGTCGGGATGGAGTGTGACTTAGGCTTCAACAGGACCACTCTGGTGGCATTATGGAAACAGACTCTGTGGTCAGGGAGGGGTGAGGGGTGGCTGTCACAAAGCCCAGGAGAGAGATGGTGGTGACCTGAACCAGGTGGGGCCGCCATGTGCCAGGTGTGGTTGGGTCACATCCATTCTGATGGACTGGGTTTGGGGTGTGAATAAAAAAGAGGAAGGAAGAATGATTTCAAGGCCTTTGACAAAAGCATCCAGAAGAATGAAACTGTCATCAACTGAGATGGGGAAGCAGGATTGGGACCTACGGAAAGAGAATCAAAAATATGGCTTAGAAATTTTTAAGTGTGAGGAGGCATCTGGATATATGGTGGTCAAGGAAAGGTCCTAGCTACGTGTGGAGATGGTCAGTCAGGTCCTAGGGTGAAAGTTTAGGGCAGCAAGAGGAAGGATCTGAGGATGAGCCCAGGCAGCGGGACGATGCTTCAGCAAAGGAGCCCACAGAGGAAGGAGCTGGAGGGAGGGCAGAGGCTTTAACAAGGGAAGATTCTTGTTTTATGTTATTCACATGTAGGACGTTACCAGCATATCTAATCCTTTCCTAGGGTAAAGCTCTTGCACAAGTGCACCAGGAGATAAGAGCAAGAATGTCTGCTCAACACAACATTTACTGTTTATAATAACACAACCACTGCAAACAACCTAGATATCTGTTGACAAGAGAACGGAGAAGTGGTGGTATATTCACAGTTGTTAGATGCAACTGGTTAGAGAAGATACAACACCACATTGCTTTTGTAAATTCTAAAATCTTTTTCCTGTCATTTCAGTAGTGAGCAAGAAAGACTTTAAAATTTAAAGAGGAAATGTACTGGATATCATGCACCTGTGAGTTTGCTGGGTTCCAGGGCATTCTGCTTTCTCCCTAGTAACTATACAGCATTTCCAGAAGGACTCCAGAAGGATCCCCATATTTCCAGAAGGATTGCCCTAACCCAAAGAAGTCATCAGATCTGCTCAGAATCTCAGATCCCTTCTATGGATAATGGTGCTAAATGCCTTTGTCTGAGAAGGGAACAAGCAGTAGTGTTTTCCATTGTCAGAACACAGATATTCTTCATTTGAAAGAATGCATTCGTATTTGTGAAGGTTTATCTTAAAAGTAAAGATCGTTAACATCTTAACGTGGTAACGGCAGCTGGCGTCCACTGTTCTGTTTGGGCCAGAGTCACCAGGGTCTGTGCTTTTCCAGCATTACTGCACTAAGCCCTGAAAACAAGCCTTGAGTTAGGTAAGGAGAAACCAAGATTCGGGAGGCTACTCGACCTACCTAAGGTCACAGTGGGCACACAGCAGAGAGCAATTCAAATCCAGGCGGCTGAAGCCTGCAATCTAAGTCGTGTGGCTGCTCTCCATTACCTGGATTTTCAGTATTAGAGCAGAAAATGACCAATAAACCATACTGGAATCAAAATGAATACCCCCCCACCCAAATTAGTCTAACTTATTATTCTAAGTGAATCCCACTCAAGCATTGGAAGATCAGTTTGCAAAATTTGGTGACCTGTAATTAAGAGGTCCTACTCCTAAGTTCTAAAAAAGTTTATGAAGTGCTTCCCTGGTGGCGCAGTGGTTGAGAGTCCGCCTGCCGATGCAGGGGACACGGGTTCGTGCCCCGGTCCGGGAGGATCCCACATGCCACGGAGCAGCTGGGCCCGTGAGCCATGGCTGCTGAGCCTGCGTGTGCAGAGCCTGTGCTCCGCAACGGGAGAGGCCACAGCAGTGAGAGGCCCGCGTACCGCAAAAAAAAAAAAAAAAAAAAGTTTATGAAAATCGTTGATATATACCAAAGAATATATGTAAGTTAGCAGCAAGAACTAAAAACCTGAGCATCAACACCCTAAATCCAGGATGGTGGGCACTTCTAGTGGGGAGAACAGAGAAATGAGATTGGGGTGGGGGGCATGACTTCTAATAATTTCCCATCACACGTGGGATCTTCCCGGACCAGGGACTGAATGTGTGTTCCCTGCAGTGGCAGGTGGATTCTTAACCACTGCACCACCAGGGGAAGCCCCTTTTTAAAAAAAATCAGTCTGCAGTCCATGGCGGTTTATCTATTCTGAAGGCTGGTCATTTGTCTGTTATCTTTGAAAATGTTTCCTCCCAATCTGTCACATGCCTTTTTAATCTTGTATCTTTTATCATGAATAATTTATTTTTTGAATGTAATCCAAATTACCAATCTTTTTGAGTTTGAGCATTTTTTTGTCTTAAGAGAGATAGTCTCCTATATACAAAGACTTTTCTATGGACATAAATTCTTACTCAGACTTCAGACAAACCCGTACTACTGCATTTAACTTCTGTAGAAGGATGTTAAAATGGGGGTCTTTTGCCTGACACCCCAAAACCATGGCAATTGCTCACATGCCAAAGGACGATGCTAGACCTAGCAGCACGTGCAAAGGAACTGTTTGAAAATACACTTTGCATCCCTTAGTCCAAGAGATACCTTTCAAAGAAAGGGGTTGACAAGACATCCTGGGGAAGGATTTCTTCACAGAAAGTTATGGCTGTGCCAGTCCCGCTCCACGCCTCCAGGGGGAAGGAGGCACAGCTGCTGCCCCTTTTCTGGAGCTAGTGAGGGAGGCTGTGGCAGAACAACCGGAAAGAATCAAGAGGGACACAGGGGTGGACTGGGGTATGAAAAACGTCCATGAGCTGAAAAGAAACAGCCCATGACAGGGTTGTGCGAGAGATGTAACTGCATTCCCACCGATGGAAGGTCAGAGGTCGAAGGGCTGCGGTACCCGGAGACCAGGTGTGCAACCAGCAGCAGGATTTTCTGAAAGGGAGACATACAGCCCAGAGGTCTTCTGCCAAGAGTGTGGAAGAGGTCAGACTGGTACCATCGAATGGCCAACCTTCAACCCTGGAGGGGCCAGAGTCGACCTAAGTGCAAGGTGAGGGGGCTCAGAGAAACAGCCACCTTCTCCATCCCACTGTCGCCCAGAGGCAGACCCAGGAAGGCAGGGTGAAGCTTCAATTTGAATGAAATTTGGAGTTTTCATGAGACTGGACCCATATCCTTTTAATAAAATGAGACTATTTTTGTGACCAAAGTGACTAGAGGAATGTTTTAAAAAATATTTTAAAGGAACCAGATATTAACTGGGAGCGAGTGCAACCTACCATAAATTTATTCCAAGTGCAAGGGATGAACTAGCCCACAGAGCGGGCTTGACCAGGCAACGGGGAAAGAGCGTGGTCCTTATTCCCACTGTTCAGGACACTGACTTTGCTCCCAGCGTTTCATGGAGCTGCAGCATCAATCTGCCACCTTCGTGAGTTTAACACCACAGGTCTTGAGTCTTGTGGTCTATACTGATCTAAGTCACTGCTGTTACACAGTTATATATAATGGACCATGATCTTTATATATTAAAAATAATATAAAAAGAGATATTTGTACACTCATATTCATAGCAGCATTATTCACAACAGCCAAAAGGTGGAAGAAACCCAAGTGTCCATGGACAGATGAATGGATAAACAAAATGTGTTACATACATACAATGGAGTATTGTTCAGCCTTAATTAATTAGTAAGGGAGTTCTGACAAATGCTACAACATGGGTGAACTTTGAGGACATTATGCTAAGTGAAATAAGCCAGTCACAAAAGGAAAAATACTGGTATGAATTACCTAGAATACTGATGTTCAGAGACTGAAAGTAGAAGGGTGGTTTTCAGGCACTGGAGAGATGGGGAGTTGTTGTTCAATGGATACAGAGTTTTAGTTTTGCAAGATGAAGAGTCCTGGAGATGAATGATGGTGACGGTTGCACAACAATGTGAAAGCATTTCACTGAGTGGTACACTTAAAAATGGTTAAAATGGGAACTCCGTGGTGGTCCAGTGGGTAAGACTCCATGCCCCCAACACAGGGAGCCCCAGTTTGATCTCTGGTCAGGGAACTAGATCCCGCATGCATGCAACAACTAAGAGTTCGCATGCTGCAACTATAAGATCCCACATGGGGCTTCCTTGGTGGCGCAGTGGTTGAGAGTCCGCCTGCCAATGCAGGGGACACGGGTTCGAGCCCTGCTCCGGGAAGATCCCACATGCCGTGGAGCAACTAAGCCTGTGAGCCACAACTGCTGAGCCTGCGCGTCTGGAGCCTGTGCTCCGCAACGGGAGAGGCCGTGACAGTGAGAGGCCCGCGCACCGCGATGAAGAGTGGGCCCCGCTCTCTGCAACTGGAGAAAGCCCTCGCACAGAAACGAAGACCCAACACAGCCAAAAATAAATAAATAAATTTATTTTAAAAAAATTATAAAAAAAAAAAAGATCCCACATGTCGCAACTAAAGATCCCGCATGCCACAACTAACACCCAGCGCAGCCAAAATAAATAAATAAATAAAAATTTAAAAATTGGTTAAAATGATAAATTTTATGTTTTAAGCATTTTGCCACAGTTGAAAATAAAAACTAAATAAAAAAGGAAATTTAACCTCCATTAGTCATGTATCAATAATGGAGTGAATAATGAGAAGTGGCTAAGAATTATCCTGTCTTACCATGTGTCAGGTGCCATGCCAGGACTTATACATGGTCTCATTTAATCCTCATTTCAAACCTATGAGGCAAGTCCTATTAAAATCCTTACTTTACAGATAAGGAAACTGAGGCACAGAAGGGTTACCTTGCCTAAAGTTACACAACTTGAAAGGAGTTGACAGAGATACTCTGATTCTAGAACTAGGCTTCTAAACCTCTGGCAGTGGACAGATTTCACTGTCACTGAACTATCTCCCATGTACAGCCTCTTAGACTAGAAGAGATCATAGAAATAATTCACATAATTATTGACATTTGCATAGTTCTCTAGGTTTAAAAGCACTTTCTCTTTTGATATTACTCATTAAAATACTGCAGCACAGGTATTCTCCTTTTATCAGAGAGGACACAGAGACTAGAGAAGTTAAGTAAATGGCTTCAAATCATGTTACCAGGCAGGGTTCCGATTCCACAGCTTCTAACTCTGGGTCCATGGCTAACTATCCAGATCCAATTCCTTGTCTAGTCCAGCTTCTCATTTTTCAGATGAGACTGCCTACAAGGGACATGCCCAAAGATGCTAATGGCTTCTCCAAGGTCACACAGAGAGCTAGTACGTTCTGTGTACATGACCAGCAAATGCCTTTAAAAATTCTTAGCCATGACAACACATATTCTATGAATATGTGTTGATAAAGGAAGGATTGGTACAGAGGCAGAGAGCTCTGTCAGCATAAAATAGAGTGCTTTCTTCTAGAAACTCTTTTATTTGTGGAGTTGATGCTTTAGAACCTACACTTCACGTGAGCATCCAACTTTTCAGTGCCCGCCCTTACTCAACCTCCTCCATTAGCTCTACAATTATGCTGTGATCAATTGAGCAAATCCACTTAGATGGCATGTCTAGCTACTCTCATAGCGGATTTGGTACCCAAGCAGCGAAGTACACGAGAGCTGTATAATGCAGACCTTTGAGAAATGAACCACATAAATCCTCATTTGATCCTGACTGTATGTCTATAAGGAATTCTTAAAACAGACTCAGCCACCCTGAGGGATCTTTTTAATGTCCAAGTGTAAAAATGCAGAGCTAAGATCTTTTGTCCAGCAGAATCTTTTCATGTAAAATAACTCCCTTCTGAGATACAAGGCTAACGATCAGTGTGAAAAAAGCAACTGCTAGACTTGATTATAGACACTCACGCAGTGAATGTAAATTACTTGTTGGCATGTGAAAATCTGCCAGTGTAATGCCTCAGATGTCAAATTAAGGTGATATTCCACGAACCCTTGTTTATCTTTTTCTTTCTTACAACCTTAATATTGTGGGTGGGATTGGGGCTGGCGTGGACTGAGCAAACTCTATGGCAGTGTCCCCCTCTTTATGGCTGGAATATCCAACAAAAGCCAGAGAGAAGCAAGTACCACAAAGAAGGGCTTCACAGCAGCAAAACATCTGAGGCCCTACTAATAAAAATGTCCTAGTCTAATGGTTGGGAATCTCTCCTCCATTAGGCCACAAAACCCCACTCGGATTCAACGAAGAGCAGACTGATTTCATTTCAAGTAATCAGTATCCCTATTACAGCTAGTATTGGCTAACATTTAATGAGCATTTTCTCCTGTTAAATTACACACACAGTATGCTCCAGCAGGGCAGGACTAGGTCTGCTTTGCTCACTGCGTAGTCACAGCTCTGAGTCGCATGCCTTGTATGCGTTAGGTTGTCAATAAATATTTGTTGAATGAATAAATAATCTCATCTGGTTTTCAAAATAACCCTATAAGGTTTGATACAATATTGTTATCACCATTTCTCAGCTGAGAAAGCTGAGGCTCAGAGGTCATTACACTGTACCCAAAGTCACGTCGTCAGCAAGTGTCAGAGCTTATATTCTAAACCACATGCACTTGACATCAAAATCTATGGGTCAACCACAATGTCATGTCACTAGTACAGCCCAGACCTTAGGGTTTTTCCAGTACTGAGGCCATCTCTGAAAGGTGGGCTTACAAGAATATATTTCATGTCAGAATGGATCTCACTCTGTTCCAGCCATCACCTTTCAGATTTCTTCAATATTCTTCAAAAACTACATTTAAAAAAAGTGACTTACCTACATATCCTTCTTCACCAACCAGTTTCAGGGCAATTTTATCAGCCAACACTGAAGAGTTGCCGTGGGCAATGTTGGCAAAGGGGCCAGCATGCACAAATACAGGCGTCCCCTGTGGAAGCGGAAGAGCAAATTTAAAAAAGCTATGAGAATCAGTTATTTCCTACTATAATTTTGATAAGCCACTGTTTTAGCTGTCTTGGTGACCATGAAATAAACCTTATTTCACATTATTCTGCATTATATTGTTACAAAGAATGGAATTAAACCTTGATGGTCTAAGAGGCTTGTTTAAATTGTTTACCCCATTAAGAAATTAACCAATTCAAGAAAAATCTAATCATAAAATCAACACAATAAATGAATCGTGGGAATCATGGCAGGGCAAGTATATTTTATTATAAGCCATTTTTATATTTACAATAATAATCTTATTCTGATTTTTAAAAACTTTGTCTTTCTCATCATTTCTCTTACCTGTTAATTTTTTAAGTTAAGTTACCTGGTAATTATTAAAACGAAAGAAAAATGTCACCCATACTAAAATGTTAGTTACTAAAAAGGCAAAAAAATAAATAAATAAATAAGGGAATTCTCAAAAACTTTAGATTTTAATTATTTAAACAAAATCTGTCATATAGTCATTCTTACTTTCATTTCTACACTTCTCTTTTGTCAAAGAGAAGAGACTGTAGCCCTCTCTAAAAAAATCACCCACATGCATTAAATTGTTTAGACTGTATTCAGAGTCAGCCGGGGCCACTGAGGTCTGTGTGTGTGAACCTTGGCTCCATCTGTGAAAATACAGGTTGCCCTTTCACTGACATGGGGAAGGCAGGGAGTGATGCAGGGGATGGGGCCTGGGAGCCATGGAAAGTTCCCATGAACCAGGATGGGCTGTGAGCGAACATGTTTCAAAGCTGAGAGAGGTGAACAAAAGCAGGAAGAAAGGCAGTGAAAGACAAATCATCACTGAGAGTGAAAAAGAATTTATCAAAGCCACTCAGAGTTTTCTATTCACTTTTCCCCCCAAAGTCCTCAGGAGGGACAGTCACAGAGTATGGATATGGCCATACAAATGTCTGTGGAAATAATACACTGGAATACATGTTTATGAAAATGCATACATGCATGTTTACTGTCTAGATCTCCACCTGTCTATCCATCTATAGTTTCTCACTTCTATGCAGATAAGCCTTTTAAGTGCTTTGACGGAAACACTGTTTAAAAGGTATTAATGTCTCCATCACCTCCTAGCCTTGCCAGTCCTAGGATGTGGCTGCCTGTGGAAAGCTAGCGGAGCTAATGAGAGAAGTTTAAAGAGACAAGGTCATAGGCTCCACCCCTGGGTGGGCGGCTGGCTTCACTCTCCTATACCCTGCAACCCTCATCCTGGCCATCTGTCTGAGAAGCACCAGGCACCAGTCTCCAGGGCGACAGGTGACAGGGTATGGCTGTCAGCATAAACACACTGCTATTCCTGGGATGACCACTCTAGGGACTAGATGGGCAGCATTTAATTTTAATTGTAAATGAACTTAAAAGCCACACAGATTAATCATGAAAGCAGTATTAGAGCCCCGGTTTTTGAACTTCCAGTATGTGGTTTAAATAGAAAAATTCTTAGACCATCATTGTTGGACATTCAAACAGAGACACAAATACTCACACACTCAACTGATATTTATACTTATATGATGCAGGATACTGAGTTAATACTTTAAGAAATTCTATCACTAACCCAAAGACATAAAAATATCTATCCTGAGTTCAATATTTTATTTTATATGCAGAACACTTAGGAAAGTAATAACAGGAAATATCTTGGTTTCTATGACAAAGCTGTGAATATTCTCCAAAATGGACTTTTTAAACATTTCATAAGATTAAAACTTCAGTTGCTCTTTGCTGACCGGAGATCTAAAAAAGCATTATCCAAAGAACTTTCTGCAGTGCTCTAAATATTCTGTATCTGCACTGGCCAATACAATAGCCACCATACACATGTGGCTATGGAGCACTTAAAATGTGGCTGGTGAAAATAAATAAATAAATAGAAATAGAACCAGTATGACTGCAGAACTGAATTTTAAACTTTATGTAATTTAAACTAATTTAGATTGAAATAACCACAAGTGGCCAGGAGCTCCCATATTGGACAAAAGACTGCAGCAAGTGGGTGTTTTCCTCGACACTGCATATGGTTAACCCATGGTAAAATGTTAAGATCTCCTATTCTCTCTCTTCCACAGGGAAGTTCTCAAGCTTATATGTATATAAAAATCACCCAGGGTATCCAAGCCTTACCTGCCAGACATTCTAGAGTTCCCTCTGTCTGGGGGAGAGCTTGGCATCAGCATCTTTAAATCTTTTCATGAGATTCTAATGTGCAGCCAGGGTTGAGAACTACTGGTCTCCTGGCACCTTGCAGCAATGGAACCCTTGATAACCTCCTCTGGGACTAACAATCAAGTGTGTTCAAACATGAGCACTAAAGCAGTATCTGTACATTAACCAGTGATCTTTAGATCATTTGTTGATTTAGGTTCCTACTGCCACTGCTTAGCCAGGTTAACGTGGAATGAATATTTAGGACGCAGGTAGCAGAGCTCATACATGCAGATATTTTAATTGAATGCTGTATTCTTTTTTCAAACAATGCCCATTGCCTGTGACATCAAAATGACATCACAAATGTGAGCACAATAAGAACTGCTTAGGGGCAGTCCAACCCAGTAATTCATTCAACTAACAAGAAACTAGTCTTTTAGAGTGGGGTATGTATTAAAGGTGGGAGTAATTTTTAATCTAAGAAAGATGATTATTTAAAACAGTAAACTGATCATCCCTAATGATGATGACAATGTGTTCTTTTTTTTTTTTTTTTTTTTCTCTCTCACTGTTGTGGCCTCTCCTGTTGCGGAGCACAAGCTCCAGACGCGCAGGCTCAGCAGCCATGGCTCACGGGCCCAGCCGCTCCGCGGCATGGGGGATCTTCCCGGACCGGGGCATGAACCCGTGTCCCCTGCATCGGCAGGCGGACTCTCAACCACTGTGCCACCAGGGAAGCCCAGATCATGTGTTCATTTTTGAGGGGGAAGTGTTACGATGAAGCAATATCATGTCTCTTTATACATTTTTTCTCATTCATTTAGTTATTTATTTAACATGTATATATTTTTAGGAGCAGTGGAGTAAAAACAATAAATATCCATTTAATTCTTCAGCAAGTGTTTACTGAGCACTTGATATGTGTGAGGAACTTTCTAGGAGCTGTGGCGATACGATGGTGAACAAGACGGAAGAAGTCCTGCTCTCGTCCTGGCGGGAGGAGAAATACAGTAAACAAAAAAAGAAATAGGGGCTCTCAGATAATATTTTGTGCCATGTAGAAAATGACAAGAAGGTGGGTTTTGGGCTTGAACCACTGACCAGGTTTGGGGGATTGAACGAGTTGGGAGGAGGTAGGAGGTGGATAGGAATCAAAGATGCTTTTTTTAATGCATAACTTTGAAATGCCTTTTACCCACCCTAGCAGCTCCTGGTAACCACACCTACAAGTCTGAAATGCTGAGGTCAGGAGATTCAGAACCAGAGTTCAAGGGTTATCACATGGCTGATACTGGAGGAAAGAGCAGCTGGAGAAGTGAGAAGAAGGCAGCAAAAGAGAGGAGAGGCCGCTGAGAAGGTCCAGGAAAGCAAGGCGTCAAAAGCAAGAGAGCAAGCGCTCCGGAAGGAAAAGCATCGGCTGTGTCAGCCCCCACTGAGCAAGCCATATACAAAAAACAACCTTCTTAAAAAAGTGGAGCACAGCATACTTTCTTAGAAAACATTTCTCAGCATTACTCTGTGTGTATGTGTGTGTGTGTGTGTGTGTGTGTGTGTGTGTGTGTTTAATTTTATTGAATACTCTGAGTTTTGCTTGGAGAGAAAAAAGACAACAAACGTGAACTCCCCAAACTTAAGGATTATGAGAAGCTGAGTCAAAAAAAAAAAAAAAAGGCAACAGAAAACATCATGTTAACGTGATAAATGTGGCTACACAAGTTACTGAGATATCAGACACTGAGTTTCTAAGCTTCTCCTCTGGTCAATTAGTACTTAATTAGCCAAGATATGAATCATATCAAAGAACTTTGAACTTTTGGGGGGATGACCAAGCAGTTATTCTGATGCTCCTCATGGGCTCATATTGGCTGGAAATGCTCACGTGTGGGAACGCACAAGCAATCTAATTAATGCAACTCTGTCGACAATGTCTATGAAAAGAAAATCACTTACTTCTAGGGTCTGCATCAGATTTGGTTTTATCGCATCTTTCATCAGAACAGTCAAAGCACCTGTCACCCCCTGAAGGAAAGGGAGAAAAATGCCCACTTATTTAGATTATTCAGAAAAAATCGTTCGCACAAGGGTCTCTCAGCCTTTTCTCACCAGCCTACCTCCTACGTGGGCATCCCCACCAGCCGCCGTCACATCTGAGCTACAGGTGACACAGTGCTCTTGCCTCTGTCCATCTCTCCTCCACCTGAATGGATGCCAACCCTTCTAAGATGTGATGGGGAAGTAGTAGTTATTGCATTTTTTTAAAAAACCTCCTTTGATGGAAATAAGAGGCTTGCCATACCTTTCAATTTGCAATTATGCACATCATTTTTCATTACCAGAGATTACACTGTTGCCCCGAGAAATCAGATGAAGAACAAAAACAAGGCTTGTTACACAGAGGGAACGAAGAAAGGGAAAGGGACGTGTGTAAAGGCACCCATTCTGGTTTCCCACCCTCTCTCGACCTCTCATCCCACAGGTAACAGAAGGCACTCAGAAGGCACTGTTGCATTGGAGAGGCTCCTCCTTTTCTGTCTCTCGTGCTATGTCTGCCTAGAATGGAGCTGATGCCACTTGTACATAGATTGTGGCTGCTTCCTTCCAATCCTGTAATGCTTGAGTTGGGCTCTCTCGAGGCTCCCTATCCCATTCCTGGAAAAAAAGAGGTGGAGGAAGAGACGCAGCAGGGATGAAGTCTGAGAGCTGCTGGGGAAACTATTTGTGCCAAAGGAAGCCACAAAGGGAAGTTTTTTAAAAAAAAACTCCCTTCCACCTTTTCTAAAGACACTGGGCAAGTATCTTTCAACAGATTAGTCAGTTATTGGAAGGCCATAATACGAGCAAATGCATGTGAACGTGGCCCTGAAAAAATAAATGTGGTATGCAACAGATCCTAACAGATAAGGTGGTAGAATCTAGAGGCTCTTCAGCTCTCCGAGGTGCATTCATTTATTACTTTCTCCTTCCACCTCTATCACCAACAATGTTAAGTCTTTCTCTTATATGATCAGTTTCTATTTTTGTATTTTTGTAATATTTAATCATTGAGGATTTCTTTAAAAATCGAATTTACTTTCTACTTTATTGCAGAAAATAAACCTTGCAAGAACTGTAATCTTCCTGTTATAAATATATGAAGAAATCAGGTACCTCCTGCAAACAAGAAACACAAAAGGAAACTAAAAAGAGTTAACTTTGGGTTTTTTTTGGTCCAGATCCAAGAGTTTTATCATAAACCAAAAGAGTAAGTTTAGGGAAATATTTGTGGATAAAGTTTCAAACTACTCCAGGCACATATTTATTGATACCTAAGATTAAGAGGCTACAGATAAATATTTATACAGAAACTATTATATGCAAGTTTAGAGAGAAATGTTGAGATGTCGATAATTTTTTAAAAGCAGTACTTGTACAGCAACCTGGGTTTGAGTTTTCTCTTTAAGCCTTATACTAAGCATTCCATGGCCTGCTGATATAAATATATCTATTTAATCTACTTGACAGGACTTGAGTCATTCAGATTCATCTCTTCAAAAGAGCCAAAAGGTAACCAAGACATTTTGGCAAAGGTTTAAAATTATATCCCAAGGCCCTGGAATTAATAAAATATTAATTTGCCTGTCTCCTTTTCACAACTGTTTTTCAATCATCATTGTGCATTTAAGATTCCATTATGGTACGTGACTCGATATGTGGGAAAGTAAGCTTAAATTTAGAGTAATGGCTGCCTACGTTGTACTAAGTACTATGTGCTTATAAACACATACAAGCAAATGAAATAGCTACACCATTGATGGGGATTAACAGTAAAGTTGGTTATTAAAAATAGGAAAAAAGATTAGCACGCCAAATTACACAAAGCACTAAGAAAGGTGGTGGTGTGCCAGGGTACCATGAAAGCTTTGTAAGAAGCATCGTTCCACGCAACAGAAAGCTACATGAGTAAGAATGATTAAGGAGGAGCTCTGTTTTTATAATGTGAAACCCCAAGTCGAAGGCACAAAATTAAACAAGCCAGGGTGCCCAGGGAGCAGGCTGGAGCCAAAAAAGTGCCATTTTTAACTTAACCTTCCCTTTCATGAAGGTGGAGTCACTTCTTATTCCTTGGAAAGGTGATTTGCCCTCAATTTAAAGCCAGCACAGATCACACTTTTTTAAAAAAGCCACAGGCTGCAGGAGGATGACCACACCCCAGGCAGAGTAGAGATCAGGATTGGAAAGGATCATGAAAAGCTCATGAAATACATTTCATATGCTTTTGTCGCAGTCAGGTACAAGCATGTTGTAAATGCCTGTGAGAACATGATGAAGTCGTAAGACAAACGGGATCGTGAGCAGGAAAATGTGTGCAGAAAGTCTCTGAATTCCCATTATTACCCAGTGATGTAAGAGGAAGAAAACCTTCCTTCTCCTGATCACAAAAGAACAGGGGCAGCGAGCTCTCTGGAGCTTCTGGGATGGACGTACCAAATCGTTTGTCGTCACGGGCTGCCCGTTTCTGTCACTGGCCACCACCATTCTGCCCAGCCGCTCCTTCATGTCCGTGAGGCTGTCAGTCAGAGCCAGCACTGCCATGACCTCACTGGCCACGGCGATGTCAAACTGCGCCTGAAAAGGCAAAGCCAAGGTACTGGTCAGCTGCAGCTCCACCTGGATGGCCATTTCCATGGGGATCTGTATTGCAGCAATTCCTGCAGGCCCAGGGTTTCACCCTCGATGGGCCGTTCTCAGAGGCACAAGTTTCCAGCACATGCCCAGGCCTGGGATCAATGCTCCCTAGGGAGGCCACTCCTTCCTCCCTTTGCTGTGCTGAGCACGGTCTGGCTGGGCCCCCCATTACAGCAGCTCACGGCGCTATGAGATTTGCTTCTGTAGCACGTTTCAGCCTTGGAATTATTAATTGATGATCTGATGGACGCACGGCTCTACCATGAAGGCAGGGACCATTTGGGGAGGTATTGCTCCTGAGTCCCCAGCTTGGAGGCCCGAGTGTGAAATGCAGGAGGCATTCAATGCATATCAGCAAAATAAAGGAAGAGTCTGCTGCCTACCCCTGCTGTTATTTACGTGTGTCAAGGGTGATGCATGTGTCTGCCCAGCAAAGAGGTAAGGAGCAGATCGTGAAAAAAGAGGGTTCTGAGGCCAGTCTCCCAGACTTAGAGCTCAGCACAGCGGTGAGGAGACCCTCGACTTCTGTTATCCCCCCAGTCATAAGGTGACATGGAATCAGTTCTGAGCTGTCCACGGAGGCTTGGCCACATCAGATCATGAATTGTCCAGCCATGAATGCTGGAGAGCGGCTACTTCCTGAGAAACGTTCCTGGCCTTCCTATTCCTGCTCCTGGCTCTGATTCCAAGCTGGACACAATCCAACAGCAACCAAAAGAGACACAAGGACCGCGCATGTCCTCCCCCTCCGAATTCAGCTACTGGACAAAACCACTTCATTACACTCCTTCCCAAGGGGCATGTGAGCCAGACAAGTTCAGTCTTACATAGAAAATGGCTGTGCCCTGGAGGGATGACCTCAGGAGATATTTTATTGTCCATTTCCGGTACCCACAAGAAAGGAAGTGAAAGAAAGAAGGAGCCTTCTGGCTACTTCCTGGTTGAGATTTCAGTAGTCATTGATTTAGTGAAAACACATTACCTGAAAGGCAAAGGCACCTATACTCAACTATTACATTCTCAATATAACTCATTCCAAACCTAAGTGGTTTTTCATTGTATGAAATTTAGGGTTTTCTACACCACCGTTCCATTAGAAACAGTACATATGAAAAATAACTAAAAATGATGAGACTTTCTGCGCAAAACCTGAGGCTAGAAATATTCTTAAAATATTAACTGTGTAAGTGATAAGTGGAATGTATAACACCCATAAGTTCTTCATTTGTAATCATTACAATTTCAAAATTTTGCATCTCTAGCAACGTCAAAATGAAACAAGGATCAATATAAATATAGTTACTCATTTTATGCCTGAATGGTATAGCTAATAGAGGGCTGCTCACTTTTGTTTTGCAAATAAAATATTTCTAAATCACATAAAGGTGTAGATGAGATTATTCTTGTTGTTTATCACAGATTTAGACAAAAGACAAAAAGCCATGTTGACAAGGATGTGAATCCCCTTTGACTCTGCAATTATGGATCTGTTTATCACGTGTATGTTACAGCTTATTTATGATAGCCCAACACTGCAAACACCCTAAGTGTCCATTAACAGCGAAATGGTTGTATCTATTATGGTACATCTACAAGATGTGGTATTATATAGGCATTAAAAAAATGATGATATAGGGAATTCCCTGGCGGTACACTGATTTGGACTCTGCACTGTCACTGCCAAAGGCCCGGGTTCGATTCCTGGTTGGGGAACCAAGATCCCACAAGCCATGTGGTACCACAAGCCAAAAAAGATGATATAGATCTACATTTACTGACATAAAAAGATGTCCTCAATAGTTTTAAGGTTAAAAAAAAGCAGTTAAACCTCTTAGATATAATCCCTTTTTACTTAACAATATGTATGCATAAAGCAATATAGAACATAACCTTGGACAAGTCACTTAACACAATATGGCAACTTTTCTCATTTGCAAACCAGATTTACAAACTAAATGTGCTCACGTATGTAATGGGCCTACTAATAAAAGGCACAAAATAGGCATTCAGATCACAGCAATTGTTAATCCTGCATCTCTCTAGTGCCAAGATAGAGTACAAAAATACGCAAAGAAAATGTGAAAGAACTTCCTTACTATTCCTCTTCTGAAATCAGAAGTCATTGATTTCAGAAGGTGAACAGCTTTCCAGCTTCCATTTTGTGTTTTTACACATATAAACATGTATGCTGGCTTTTTCTTAACATAAACTAGATTACGCTATATTCATTTTAGTCCAAATTCTTTTAACGTGTTTTGTTTCTTTTCCAAGATTTGATTTTATTATTTTTTTGAATTTTATTTATTTTTGATACAGCAGGTTCTTATTAGTTATCTATTTTATACATATCAGTGTATACATGTCAATCCCAATCTCCCAGTTCATCCCATCACCCCCCACCACCACTACCACTTTCCCCCCTTGGTGTCCATACGTTTGTATGGACAAACCTTCAATTTCACAATCTGTATGAGAGCTCTATGTCACTCCCCCGATACACACTTTATCATTTTCAACAGCTATCTGTTTCTGTTGTGCAAAAAGATACACCAAATATATGTAATCACCCCTAACGATGAACATTGGATTGCTTCCAATGTTCACCATTACAAAAAATGCTGCAATTAGTATCCTATACATAGATTTTTTTTTGTACCTGAGTAAATATTCCCCCCTTTTTAAGAAAATCCTGAAGTTAGAATTGTTCTGGCATTTCAAATTTTAAATATTAACAAACTATCATCCAAAAGGCTTTACAATTTATATTCTCACTAATACTGTGTAAGAGTCTCTATTTCTTTGCATCCTCACTGTTTCATATTAATTTATTTGTTTTAATGAGCTCATAGATAAGTCTTATGATCTTCTACTTATCCTATTCATTTCTTTAGTATAGATTTATTGAACACCTACTACTCCTATGTAACAAAGTCCTGTGCACTGGGAGTACAGCACTGAACAAAACATACCAAAACCCCTGCCCTTATGAAACTCACATCTTAGCGGGGGGAGGCAGAAAATAAACAAATAAGTAAGGATAGCAGGGAAAGAAAGAGGGAGTTTGGGGACAGGCAGGTGCAGTTTTAAAGAAGGTGAAGGCCTTACTGAGAGCAGTATTTGAGTATTAATTTATGGAAATTCTTTTTATGTCTGGCACTTTAACCTGTTGTTATATTTATACTGCAAATAACCTCTCCCAGACTCTTACTGGTCTTTTACTGATTTTGTAAATCATTTTTCCATATGGAACATTTTAATTTTTATTTATATCAAAATTGTCTATTCGTTAGTTTCTGCTTTTTATGTCAGTGCCAATTCTACTAGGCCAAACTACTGTGCTTGACTTATGCCAGCTTATTTTGTATTTTCTGTTCCAAATTTTTTTTTCTTTCTACTCAAGGATTCTAGATTGAAAATCCTGTTCCTTCAGAACTCCAAATCAGTTTTCCCAGTGTCACCTTGCATTCAGTGCTGTCAGTGAGAAGTCTGATGACAATCTGAATCTAACTCCTTTGTGACTCATCAAGACTTTTTTCCCTCTCTGGCAGCTCTTTGGAATTTTTTTTTTTTTACCCTTAGCATTGTGAAATTTCAACATTATGTGTCTGGATGTAAGTCTACTTCATTTATGCTGCTCAGCACTTGTTAACTCTTTTAATATGAAAATTCTAAATTTTCCTTAAAGTCAATAAATTTCCTTTTTATTATTTCCTCAAATATATTCTTCCCTACATTCTCTGTTACTTTCACCGGTAACTTGAGATGAGTAGTAGAACTTCTTGGTGTGTCTCGTATGTCTCTTGATTTTTCCTTTATATTTTCTATGGTTTTCCTTTTGGTAGTATGTTCTGAGAGAGTTTCTTGGATTGAACTTTCCTCTCTCATTCAGTTAACCCTATTCTTATTTAATCTACTAACTGGATTTTTATTTTGACACTACAGTTTTATTTCCAAGATTTTAACACATTTTTTTCCACAACAGCTAATTCTCAATCCTTGTAGGACAGTTCCCTTAAGCTTCTGAGAATACTGATGGCAATCTCTTCAAAGCCCCCCCCCATCTGATCTGCAATCTTGTCTAGGGCATCTAAGCTTCTCTTTGCTGTGTTGGTGTCCATGTTCATGATATGTGTTTTCCTTTAATACAGATGATTCCTGGCTTTGATGCTCCCTTTTCCGTGTCTGGGGACCTGATTTCTGACAACCTCACCCTGTCTCTAGACATTCAAGAGAGTAGGACATAGGACATGCTGCTCCTTGGCTTCCTGTCCTGAAGTCTCTCACAGGATTAGTCCTGAAGTTGTCCAGTGTGCAAATGACAAAAGGCTGCCCTTTCCTAAGTGTCACAATATACTGCTTTTCCTTGCACCAGGTGCTTTTCACTGCCAGCCAGGAAGCACAGTACACAAGCGAATCTGTGACTTTGATGTGAGCTGCCCCCCACGGCTGGGCCCCAAAGCTGAGACCAATGTATCCACTGGCTGTGTCTCAACACAGGTGTCCCAGGAAGGTGCCTGTGCACCAGTTTTTTTGGGAGCTGTCCCCATCCCTCTCCTGTATCTGAGAAGTAGGGTATCTAATGCCTTTGAATTTAGCAACCCCCTCCAATACTTCCACCATATTTTGGTTTGTGCTTTTCTCCACCCATCCAATTCCATCTTCCTATCTTTCAGAAGCTTTCCGAAAGAGTATGGCCATGACTCCGGTTTTCTAGCAAGGATACTGACTATTTGAAATCTGTTTGTGTGCGCAAGTTCCAGGATTTGGAGGAGGGATGGAGTAGGGGCTTAGCTTGTCTTCTTGATTCAATCCTCATATTCACTTTTTAAAATTTAACTTAATTTTTTTAAGTTGAAGTATAGCTGATTTACAATGTTGTGTTAATTTCTGCTGTACAGCAAAGTGATTCAGTTCTATACACACACATACACACACACACACACACACATTCTTTTTTATATTCTTTTCCATTATGGTTTCTCACAGGGTATTGAATAGAGTTCCCTGTGCTATAGGGTAGGACATTGTTGTTCAGATTCACTTTTTAATTCAAATATTTCAAAAGATCCAAAAGTCTATTTGGTATGAGAACTGAATACTATAGTAAAAGTGATTCTTTTTAGGTTACTAAAAACTTAACAATGTAAAGGCCATAAATCTAAAAGTGTCTTAAGCTATAAAGTTTACTACAAAAAATAATAATTTAGAGGCCTGCTAGGCCTGGCTGAAAAATTGTAGAATGAATTTATATTCACTAAGCACCATCACCGCACCCTGGAGACCTATTAAAATGAAGGTGGACATCATAATTTATCTTCTACATTTTCTGGATTTGGGTAATAAGACATTATCCTTAACAACTTCTCAGGCTATTAAGCCAAATAACTGGGTGTTTGTTCTTTGGTTTATGAAACGTGAGTAATGTGTCTGAGATTTTCATTTTTCAGTTGTTACGCAGATATAGTACTAACTGGGTGGGTTGGCAATAAAATATGTTAGAATGTATATTCAAGGGACACCCTGAATGGCTCTTACCAGAAACACAACTAAAATCACACAGAAAAAGGATGGCAAAATAATATTGGAGACTTTCTGTCTCCTGATGATTTCCCAGTCCTGCTGAGGGACTGGAAGAAACACCTTGACTCATCAGGGGCCCACTGGTTACTGAGGGTGGAGGAACAAGAAGAGAAATGTGGAGAACCAGCTTCTGGGCCGGTTTATGTGCAAGAGCAGAGTCCTCCCTAGAGAAAACACCACCTACCTGCCGAGAATAGCCCTTCTCTGTGTTTCCCTGCCCGATGGTTATTTTTCGTAGAAATCGGTCATTTGTATCTATGACTGGAAGAGAAGAGAACAGAGCATCAACAAGCAGGAACTGGCTGCCCAGTGTGTGTCTGGCATTATTCTGGGTGTTGCAGAGGCAGCAGAGATCAAGAGATAAAGTTTGGCTTCCCTGAGCTGATGATCCCGTGGGAGGATCACAGAAAGGGGTCAAATAAACTAGGGATCACCCAGCCAGCAAACCAAGGAGGGGATATGACGGCGTGTGTTGGGAAGGGGTTTGGGGTGGGGTGCCGTTTTGAACAGGCAGTAAGGAAAAGCATTTCTGAAGGAGTGTCCTTTTTACACTGAAACCTGAGACACAAGAAGAAGCCAGTTAAGCCTCTCTGAAGGTTAAACATTGAACAAACATATGACCCACCACTTCCATGTATATATCCAATAGAACTGGAAGCAGCTATTGCACACCCGTGATCATAGCAGCATTATTCACAACAGCCAAGAGGTGGAAACAGCGAAGTGTCCACTGACAAATGAATAAACAAAATGTGGTATAGACATATAATGGAATGTTATACAGCCATAAAATGAGTGAACGTTTGATATATTATGATACAACATGGATGGACGTTGAAAACATTATGCATAATGAAATAAACCAGATATGGTATGATTCCACTTGTATGGGGTTCTTAGAATAGGCAAATTTATAGAAACAGAGAGTAGAATGGTGATTACCAGGGGCTGAGGGAAGGTGAGGACTCATTATTTAGGGAGTGTTGAGTTTTTGTTGAGGATGATGAAAAGGTTCGGGGTGTAGTTAGTGGTGATGGTGTAACCATTCCAAGCCTTGGCCTATATGCCATTCGTGGCACGTATTTAATGCCATGAATTACACACTTACGAATGATTAAGATGATATGCTATGTATATTTTACCATATAAAAAACCCCAAATAGGGCTTCCCTGGTGGCGCAGTGGTTGAGAGTCCACCTGCCGATGCAGGGGACACGGGTTTGTGCCCCGGTCTGGTAGGATCCCACATGCCGTGGAGCGGCTGGGCCCGTGAGCCATGGCTGCTGACCCTGCGCGTCTGGAGCCCGTGCTCCACAACGGGAGAGGCCACAGCAGTGAGAGGCCCGCGTACCGCAAAAAAAAAAAAAAAAAAAAAAAAAAAGATAGCTATTGATAGCTTGATATTGGAGTTTTTATGTAAAACAGATTGTTTTATGCCTTGAAAAAGCTGACTACCTAGGGAGACAATAGACCTGTATGCAGAAAACTATAAGACACTGATGAAAGAAATTAAAGATGATACCAACAGATGGAGAGATATACCATGTTCTTGGATTGGAAGAATCAATACTGTGAAAATGACTATACTACCCAAAGCAATCTACAGAGTCAATGCAATCCCTATCAAATTACCAATGGCATTTTTTATGGAACTAGAAGAAAAACTCTTAAAATTTGTATGAAGACACAAAAGACCCCGAATAGCCAAAGCAGTCTTGAGGGGGAAAAACGGAGCTGGAGGAATCAGACTCCCTGACTTGAGATTATACTACAAAGCTACAGTAATCAAGACAACATGGTACTGGCACAAAAACAGAAACATAGATCAATGGAACAAGATAGAAAGCCCAGGGATAAACCCACGCACCTATGGTCAACTAATCTATGACAAAGGAGGTAAGGATATACAATGGAGAAAAGACAGTCTCTTCAATAAGTGGTGCTGGGAAAACTGGACAGCTACATGTAAAAGAATGAAATTAGAACACTCCCTAACACCATACACAAAAATAAGCTCAAAATGGATTCGAGACCTAAATGTAAGACTGGACACTATAAAACTCTTAGAGGAAAACATAGGAAGAACACGCTTTGACATAAATCACAGCAAGATCTTTTTTGACCCACCTCCTAGAGTAATGGAAATAAAAACAAAAATAAACAAATGGGACCTAATGAAACTTAAAAGCTTTTGCACAGCAAAGGAAACCATAAAGACAAAAAGACAACCCTCAGAATGGAAGAAAATATTTGCAAATGAATCAACGGACAAAGGATTAATCTCCAAAATATATAAACAGCTTATGCAGCTCAATATTAAAAAAACAAACAACCTAATCCAAAAATGGGCAGAAGACCTAAATAGACATTTCTCCAAAGACATACAGATGGCCAAGAAGCACATGAAAAGCTGCTCAACATCACTAATTATTAGAGAAATGCAAATCAAAACTACAATGTGGTATCCCCTCACACCAGTTAGAATGGGCATCATCAGAAAATCTACAAACAACAAATGCTGGAGAGGGTGTGGAGAAAAGCGAACCCTCTTGCACTGTTGGTGGGAATGTAAATTGATACAGCCACTATGGAGAACAGTATGGAGGTTCCTTAAAATACTAAAAATTTAATTACCATATGATCCAGCAATCCCAGTACTGGGCATATACCCAGAGAAAACCATAATTCAAAAAGACACATGCACCCTTAATGTTCACTGCAGCACTATTTACAATAGCCAGGTCATGGAAGCAACCTAAATGCCCATCGACAGAAGAATGGATAAAGAAGACGTGGTACATATATACAATGGAATATTACTCAGCCATAAGATGGAATGAAATTGGGTCATCTGTAGAGACGTGGATGGATCTAGAGACTGTCATACAGAGTGAAGTAAGTCAGAAAGAGAAAAACGAATAGCGTATATTAACACGTATATGTGGAACCTAGAAAAATGGTTCAGATGAATGGTTTGCAGGGCAGAAATTGAGACACAGATGTAGAGAAAAAACATATGGACACCAAGGAGGGAAAGCAGTGGTGGGTGGGGGTGATGGTGTGATGAACTGGGCGATTGGGATTGACATGTATACACTGATGTGTATAAAACTGATGACTAATAAGGACCTGCTGTATAAAAAAATAAATAAAATAAAATTTAAAAATTCAAAAAAAAAAGTTGGAAAACATCTTGTCATAGTTGCTACTAAAGTAAAAGCAGCTGTGATTTAATTCTAAAAAAGAAAAAATAAATAAAAGGAATACACACCATATAACTCTTCGGTAGGTTTTATCAAGTGCTATTACCACATGCCTATAATTATATATTACCGCCTCCATTTCCATCTCTAAGACACCAGGGCCCAGAACAGGTATGTGACTCGTGGAGGGGGAGACACCCACTCAACGCTCCTGACTCCACATTTAGTGCTTTTCCCCACTATTCCACCCTTGTGGAGGGCAGTGCGGGAGAAGTGAGGGGTGTCACAGCCAAGAGGCAAACAGGGAGGTCAGGACAGACATCCCTCTACTCCACATTTGAAGTGCTGAAGGGGATTCTAGTAAGTGGCTGGAAGCAAGAGACTCGGAGAAAAGATTCTGCACTGAAAATACAAATTTCTAAGCTGCTTAGAGCTAGTGGTGAGGAAGAGAGTAAGAAATTAGAATGGCGGGTAGAGAGGGCGGCAGGACAATTAAGGGGAGAGACACAGATATTTTTACCCCCAAAGAGAATACAGGAGGCCAGAGATGAGACAGGAAAAAAGTAATTTTCCTCGGAAATCTGGAAGAGATGGGGTGAACGGGATGAGCTAAGGGTACGGCTTTTTCTCCTAAATAGGAGGCAAGGATAAGAGAAGAGGCTGGTAAAATAAGTGACCGAAATAAATGGAGGGATTATGTAACGCAAGCTAGGAAGACAGTGGGAAGAAATACAATTGTGCGTTTATGAAGAGCTCCAGCTGGAAGACATGTCACCCTCCCCATCTAGCCACCAGCACCTACCTCTCTGCCACGTGACGGTGGAGGGGTCAATGTCAAGACGGGCAAATTTCCTCATTTCCTCTTCTGTCAGAGCGCTCGGATCAGTCTTATTTATTCCCAGTTTCTAATGATTAAGAAGAACAAAATATGTTTTAGAAGGAATAAAAAGCAAGATGGAACCAAATTATCCCTCTACTTTTACCTTCTCCATGACTAGTAAAGCCTTTTTAAAAACTAAGCTGAACTTCAAGTAAATGGTAGGTTAGTCCAACTCATAAATGAATGGGTCCAAACACCTCCTAAAATGGGAGACACAGATATTTGTAATAATACACCCTTCGAATAACAGGTGACAATACACAAAGAATAAGTGCCGTATTGTCTGTCATAGCCTGAGGCTCTCTACGTGGTCACCACGCGCCGTGCACAGAAAGGGCATAAAACTTCCATCTAACTGATGCTCCAGTTCACTAGTTGTCCTTTTTAGACACAAATACCAATCATTTTTTTTAACAATTTCCTCTTTTATTTATTTATTTTATTTTTATTTTTGGCTGTGTTGGGTCTTCGTTGCTACGCGCAGGCTTTCTCTAGTTGTGGCGAGTGGGGGCTACTCTTAGTTGCAGTGTACGGGCTTCTCACTGCAGTGACTTCTCTTGTTGTGGAGCATGGGCTCTAGGCGCGTGGGCTTCAGTAGCTGTGGCACACAGGCTCAGTGGTTGTGGCTCGTGGGTTCTAGAGCCCAGGCCCAGTAGTTGTGGCACACGGGCTTTGTTGCTCCGAGGCATGTGGGATCTTCCCAGACCAGGGATTGAACCCGTATCCCCTGCACTGGCAGGCAGATTCTTAACCACTGCGCCACCAGGGAAGTCCCTACCAATAATTTAAGTAACGATTATGTCTATGTTTTCAAGTTATTTCTAAGTCCACAAGAAAAAAAATTAAAACTTTTAAGGGCTTCCCTGGTGGCGCAGTGGTTGAGAGTCCGCCTGCCGATGCAGGGGACACGGGTTTGTGCCCTGGTCCGGGAGGATCCCACATGCCGCGGAGTGGCTAGGGCCATGAGCCATGGCCGCTGAGCCTGCGCGTCCGGAGCCTGTGCTCCGCAACAGGAGAGGCCACAACAGTGAGAGGCCCGCGTACCACAAAAAAAAAAAAAAAAAAAAAAATTAAAACTTTTAAAGCATCTCTTTGTATAAAGAAAACACTCTAACAAAGTGGTTTTTGATAAAGTATAAGAAAAGAATCTGGGAAATAAACTATAAACGTTGGAGATGCTGAGGATACCATATTGTGTGTTATTCTCAACAAACTGAACTTGGTTCAATAAGAAGCCAGGGGGTGATTTTTTTAAACCAATTCTCACCAACCAGTGGCTGTAGATTATACCATTAAAGTTATTTTTTAGTCTGAAAAAAAGCAAAGGGAAAATCTATGTGATAGTAGGGCATTAAGTAGCAAACAGCACTAGAAAATGGTAAAATGGATAAGAATTAAGAGCACATCCACAAATACTATCTTAGAATCTTGCTACAGTAAAAACTGAAATAGATGAATTTTCAAAGTCTTTCTTAGAAAGTTAAGAACTGTCATGAAAAAGGAAGACTCTTGGCGATCCTCATTTGTTAGCTGACTAGAGTTCTCAGCAGAGTGGTGCTCTCGGTTTATAGATGAAGAAGCTGACATCTATAAGGGTGAACTAATTTGTCCACCTGCTTTTTGGTGCAGGATCAAGGCCTCAGGCCTCTAGTTCTGGGCCATCTCTGTTACATTGTTCTGTCTATTTAGAGTTCAATATCCAAAAAAAGCATCTGAAAACCAAAATCAAATCAAGTTCAAAATTTCTGGTTCTGCGAATTTTTCTGACTTGTTTCCAGGGTATTTTCTTTTTAAAGAACCATTAACTAGAAACTTACTTTCAGCCGAGCAAGTTGAATTTTTGAAAATTCTCTAACACCATTCACTGAAGCAACCAGTCGATTATACAGAGCCTAGAAACACAAAATAAAAACCAAACTCACAAAAGTTTAAGGGCCAACCACGAACTTGGACAATTTACAGAATATGACAAAGTTCATTACATTTATAACCAAACTGTTTAGATTACAGACCCTATTAAAATTCTTGGTTAATGTAAACAATTTAGACTGAAGTTCTGCCATTTTAATAAATCCGACTAGATCTGCAATAATGCACATTGTAAAGAGTTTGTATGAAAATCCATTTCTTGATCTACAGCCTTATAACTACCAAATTAAAATTCATCTCTATATTTATTTTTGGCTTCAAAAACTCACTAGGGAGTTAGTTTAATTGGAGGATGTCAGGACCTTTGTAAAATGTGTCAGAAATTCCCACTTTTAACCATGTTCTATGTCTGAGGAATTAGCATCTAGTAGTCTGCCCCCTTCAGGTGTGTGATTTACCTCTCAGACCCTACAGCCCTGAGGCCCAAAAAGGGGGTCTGACCTGTTTAGCAGGGCATCTAGGATAGCTGCCTGTAACATCAGAATCTTAAAAAGATATCTCTCCAACGCCCTTAGCAGAGACCAGAGATTACACCCATGGGCAAAACTAAGAGAACTTGTCTACCAATTACCTTTAAAACTAAAGGTTCGTCTTGAAGACAATTTGGCTTAAAAAGTGCAACTAGCATAATTCTCCCAATAACTTGGTAGTGGTCGTAAACTCATTTGAGAACCTTACCAAAGTATAGATCCTCTCCTTAAGAAATAAGGACATATATACAATTCACAACATTTTGAATAGAATTTCAGAGAACTTTCGGACTCCAAAAGTTTTTTCATGAATTCCTTAATCCAGGAATCCCAGGATAAGATGCCCAAAATGGCCAACAAGGAGACTTTCTCACCTTATCTGTTTGAGTATTTTCATGCAAAATCCTTGTGTCGATAGCAGCAGCCAACAAGTTATTAGCAGCGGTGATGGCATGGATGTCCCCAGTCAGGTGAAGGTTGAACTATAAAATGAAACAAAAACATCTTTCTACTTGTTTCAAACAACCATTGCAGTTCTGAAGGACTTTCCAAATAAACAAAATATTATGCTAATGACATACCCTTACAATGCTTAGGATATGTTTTCTATAGCCTGAATCCGAAGATCAGAAAATGTCAGTCTTCCACTTGACAACAAAGAACACTTGCACAGACCTTCTATTGCAAATTCTTCCTTTCTCAGGTTAAGAGTGAAACAATTCTGATGGACTTAATGATTGGATTCCTTATTTTGGTTTTCTTTTTTCATGTACTTTTATGCACTGTTTTATAATTAAGAAAATAGTACCATATCAAATGTACTTGGGAATAAGGCAGGGAATAAAACACACAGTAGCAATAGAATAATATAGAATGTGACAGCCTGAGAAACAGAAAAAAAGTATCACTCTCACAACTCTCTATTTCGTTATTTTTCTTCTAATCTTATGTGCACACATGATTATTATTTGTAGAATCAGCATGTTTGTAATTTGCTAACTTCTTCAGATAGTTCTAACTACGCTGTCCCTCAGTTTGGCCCAACTTGGGCCATGCAGGTGATGCCATATGACAGCAGGTCACCAGCACCCTTTCAATACTCGATGGCACAATCCTGAGCTGTTCCCAGGCCACGTTCCTCACACTCCATCCCCAACCTGGGCCCCTGGCTCTGGAGCTTCCTGGCTTGTGACTGTTACTCATCCTCCTGCAGATGTGAGGTCTGGGGCTATTTTTCGCAGCCAAGCCTTGACTATTCTTTCTCACTCCCACCCTCAATATTTGAAGATTATCCAAAATTTCCCTCTAGCTTCCATGATGCTCACATCTCTGTGGGTAAAAAGAAAAATCTTTCCTATTCCTTCAACAAAATCAACAAATACTTCCTAGTGAGCACCTCCTACGTGCTGGGCACACTGCTAAGTGCTGGGGCCCAGGGGGTCTAACTCCTCACGGCCCGATGGGACCACACGGAGGTAAACACAGAGCAGGAGGGGATCCGTGGGATGGAACAGAACCTCGACGGAGCAGGTACCATTTGAAATGTGAGCTGAGCAGGGAAGGAAGGAAAGGAAGGGAAGAACCTTCCAGACTTGGAAGCAAGAGACAACAGGTCAAGGAGTTTGACAGGGTGGAGGCAGGGAGGGTGGCGTGGGAACCTGAGACACTGGACTGGGGGTGGAGAGACGGCCGGAGCGTGACAGAGTAACTGCTGAAACGCAGGCAACAGAAAAGGACACGGGCTTTAGGAAGACTTCTCAGGACCTGAACCAAGAGGCTGATGTGAAGAGTGGAACTGATGGGAACTGGTCACTGGTTAAATCCAGGGGACAAGGAAGTGTTAATACAGGATGTAGAAACTGGTCTTGTAGAAATAAGAATTGACACCATTGGCCTATTTGGACCATTTTTTTTTTTTGGAACTATGGCTGTCCCTCAGGATCCATGGGGAATTGGTTTCAAGACCCCGTAGACAGCAAAATCCACAGACCCTCAAAGTCCCTTATGTAAAACAGCGTAGTATCTGCATATAACATACTCTCAACCTCCGGTATAATCTAAATCATCGCTAGACTACTTATAATACTCAATACAGTGTAAACATTACGAAAATAGTTACCAGCGTGCATTAATTCAACTTTTGCTTTTTGGAACTTTCTGGAAAATTTTTTTTCTGAGTATTTTCAAGCTGCAGTTAGTCAAAACCATGGATGTGGAACCTGTGGATACAGATGAGTGACTGGATTTGATTCTGGAGTCTCAGTTCACAGAAGTGAAGGGTCCAGGCCTTCCTGAATTCAGCAGTAGAACAGATGATTGATGGAGATACAGCTCTGCATCCTCTCATCCAGAACCCTTGAGGTGGGTTTTGGGATTCAGAATTTTTTGGAATGTAGAAAGGTAGTGTGATGGACACATAATTTATTTATAAAACCTTCCAAGCAGGGTCCAGGTCAGCATCCATTAATCAAAAATAATATTTCTGCAGCAAAATATATGAATATTTACACCAAGTGGTATAGACAAAATCCTTAAGTAGCTCATTAACAGTAAATGTCAGGTTTTCCCCCAAAGGGTCATGCAAACATTTCTGGTTTCCAGAGCCTTCAGAACTTTGGGATGGAGGATAAAGTACTGTGGGCCTGTATCTATAGAAGCACAGAGAAAAGGTTCCAGGCGGGAAAAACAGTGACACAAGACGCATGTCTCTTGGAATCTTACCTCTTCCATAGGGATGACCTGGGCGTATCCGCCACCTGCAGCTCCTCCTATCAACAGAGCAGGTACCATTTGAAATGAGTTGCCAAGTACAGGAGCCCCAGGGACACAGCTCCCCAAGCCCAACAGGGAGGCACGTACCCCCAAGATGTAATAAAAACAGGCAGTGAGAAATAATATGTCTCAGGCAAAGCAGAACAGAAGGTGAAGAAAGCTCACCCTACGTCCCACTATATAATTTAAGGACTTCAGTCTCTTTGTTTAAAAGGGGGGTAAGCAGAATACAGCAAACGGCGTTACAGCGAACATGAGATTCTTTCGTTAAGTTATTATTAGATCTATGTGGCTATGCTTCACCTAAACTGCACATGCATTTAAAGTACCAAAAAACTTTCCTAAATAAAATCTACCTGATCAACAGACTTACACATTACAGACTTCTGTCAGTTTATTTTAGTTAATAGCATATATGATTTGTCATGCTGCTATCCCTCAACATAGTAGTTATTACATTAAAAAGAGTTCTCTATGCTAAAACAATGATACCTTCTGTGCCCACATCGTTTTACAGATGACCCTATTTTTTATACACTATTTTGCCTCACGATAATCTGGTAAGCCTAGTACTATATACCTTTTACATTTTTACACATGTGGCTCAGAGAAGTTATGACTGGCTAAAGGTCACACAGCGGTAAGAGACACAGCCACAAATAAAACCCCAGCCTTCTTGTCCACGTCTAGTGTTCACTGCACTACATAATGTATGACATTCTAAGAGTACCTAAAGTTAGGAGTTGTTAATATTTGTAACAGTTATATAAATATAATACTGCTAAAAACCACAAAGTACCAACAACAAGCAGTATTTGCAGCAGTAAAGGCCATCATAAAGTGAGCTGAAGAATGATTCACGATAAATCCATGAAGAAAGACTAGTGACTGTGGAGGGGCCAGATAGCAGCCCAACCACAGCCACAGAGGAAGTTCATCGCATCTCCCGGTCCACAGTCAGTTTCCAGAGCTCCTCAGGGCCCACGCGGCAACTCCAACGACATGAGGCTTGGGGCTGACCTAAGGGATCTCTTAATGGTTTGGATGGAAAGACCTTTCAGCTTGGCTGGGATGACAAAACACCAATATGAAGAGCAGAGTTTCAAAACCGCTCGGCAAAGAAGGTACTGATGAAATGGAAGGCTTCTGCCCAAGGCTGGAGTCCCGAGCAAGAGCCCAAGCATTGCTCAAGGGAAGCAAGGGCATCGGCTTCCTGAGGGGCTCCGCTGAGACCTCCCCCTGAAGCTCTCTCTGCGGGAGGATCATGTTGGGGCGACCTACTGAATGTGCAGGGAGGTGGGTGAGGGGTGGAGGGCTGCGGGAGTGCATGTAGAGATGAAATGTACCATTTCCTCTAGTAAGTTGTAATTCCACATTTGTTGGTGATAGATTTTGCTCTGAAAAATATACTAGTTGTTAAGTAAACTACCTTTCACTCCAAAAGTCGGTCCTTGAGAAGGCTGCCTCAGACAGGCAAAGGAGTTGATGTTCAGGTGCGCAGTCAGTGCCTGCACGAGCCCAATTGTAACTGTACTTTTCCCTTCTCCAAGAGGGGTGGGTGTGATCCTGGTTTGGGGGAAAAGGAATAGTAAATTTAATGTTTTGTAGACAACCTATGCACAGTCAATCTATGGTACAAGAACCAACCCGGAGGAGACTGATAGAGACCAGGCCACTCCAGAATCACTGAATCATTCAACTTCCTTGGATCTTTTTATGGTCTACCCACATTACAAAGGCCGCACTTAAGCTAAAGTCAAGATATAGACATATCTTTACCAAGAGTGCCAAGAAAGAAAAGTTATTCAGCAGTACTGCCAATAACACTATCAACTTCAAGAAACGGCAAAGAATTATCCATCAAAATGATTTAAATAATTAAGCTGATGTCATTTTCTTGCTGATGGATAATTTGGCATTTGTTCTTCCAGGGCCATTTACTGAGGGCATTAAGTGGGCACGAGGCCTAAGTCAATGGACCATGGGTGGTGAGGCATGGCCAGACTCTCATCTTGGAAGGGATTCTAATGTCCCCATTCATCCATCTCCTTCTAGATATCAGTGTCCGGGGCTCGTCCAGCCATGTTTAAACACAAGCTGCGCAGGAGGCTCATTACCTCCAGGGTGGCCCATTCATTTCCTGATAGCTTTTACAGTTAGACAAGTTCTTTGTCCTAAAGAGGAGATATCTGCATTCCTGTAGCTTCCTACAGACACACTCAGCCTCTCCCTTCCCAGACAACAACCCTTCCAGTATTTGGGAGGAATAAGTCCACAGCTCCTAAGCACACTAAGGAGATTAACTCTGCTCTGGGAGCTCACTGTTGAGCACACACCCTACAAAGCCAAGCATCAGAGGCTCACAACATCAAAGGATTAAGTAATGGGACAGGCGTACATTACATTCCCAAGTAAAGACCCATGAAATTGTTCCTTGGCATATTCTAACCACTGTTACAAGTTTAAAAACTTATTTTGCCTTACAATTTAGTCTTCTGTGGGTTAGATGCTGTGAGCCAGATTGTCTAGGACACTCAACCAAAACAAAACTGATGACAGAGTTTTCTGACCCATAAAACCCAGTGATGTGACCACAAAGAAGTAATACAACTATCTCCGTCCACCACAGCAATAAAATCAATCACTCTTTCAGCAAATATTTCTTAAGTACCACTGTGTCCAGGTAACTAGACCCCGGGGACACAGTGACGACCACACTGGACTCCGCTGCTGACCTCACAGAGCTTATGGCCGATGGGAGATGTGGAGAGATAAATCGGCAGTTACAATGAATGTGAGAAACACTGAGACAGAGGAAACGGGGCAATGACACTATATCATGAGAGCACACAGGACGATCTAAGTAGACTTGGGACAGCAGGGAAGGCTTCCTGGCGGAAGTAACATCTAAGCTGAGACCTGACAAATGAATAAGAGTTTGCCAGATAAAAGTGAGGGTGGGTTTGGGGTAGTTAGTATGCTAGGTTCTGTGCTTTATATTTGTTGGGTTAATCTTCATTTGATAAATGAGGACACTAAGGCACAGGAATTTTAAGTATCCTGCCCAAGGCCACACAATTAGTAAGCAGTAGAGCTGGAAATTAAACCCAGGCAAGTCATCTGACTTCACTAGGTTATTTCTATGGATGGAAATCATTATCGATAATGAGTAATTTAAAGCATGGGAATGGGGACGATCAGTCAGTGGAGTGAACAGAGTACAGAAGGGATAAAGACAGAATTGTTAAGAACATTGTCTCTTAGGGAATAGTTAGAAGGGAGCAAAGGGAAACTAAGAAGGAGCAGCACTAAGTTCCGGGAAACCCTGACAGGAGGCAGAGGTGTGACAGGGGAATCTCCGAAGGGAGCCATGGAAGCGTCCACAGACTCAAATGCGGTCCAGTGAAAAGCGGTCACTGGATTTAGCAACCAGAAGGCTGCTGGGAGAGAGCTAGTGATTCCACTGGAATGCTCCTCGGTGATGGACACTTCCAACCAAGAGCCATAGGCATCACGATCTTACTTAAAGAAAATGCAGGTCAGATGTAGGGTGGATGAAGTACTGTACTGGTATTTACTTCTTGCAAAGGAAGAGAGGCTTTACTTAAATGTGTCACATGAAGGATTACATTTTCATCCCTAAGGATATGCTCACAATGCTGCGGGAGAGAGCCAAAAGCAGACACGCCCAGAGATGACCTCCCAAAAACTTCAGCGAAGCATCCAACCCTTAATGAGAAACACAGGACTGCTTAGCGTTCTGCCAACTGATACAATTCAGGAAAATCAGAAAGTAGGAAGTATTTATGGGGAGCAATCAAAGGAGAGCTACCAAAAACATTTTATTTCACCTCATTCCTACATTTGGCATCAAAATTAGGCTTAATTGTCGTCTCACGATCCTTAGTTCACATTCCAAACTATCAAGTTGACTGAGGAAAGAATAAGCACCATGTTAACCTAATTTCTTTTTCTGTAAGAGCCTGGAGTTTATGGAAATGGAACTGTGGGTTCTGCTCATTATCTTCCTCATCTTCTCCTAGGATATTTATCTGCTCCCTCCAACTTCCCACAGGACTCATTTCGTGCTTATTATCTAACTTTTCAGGGGGCATTATGACTACGAGCTTGCTGAGGTGAAGGACTATTTCCATTGCATTTCTGTCACATGTCCAGGCACAGATGGGCAAAAAACATTAGAAAAAGAAATGACACCTTTTCTAAGACAAATGTTATTCACTGTCAACTACAGTAAAAACGAACTGAACAAGTTGGAGATCTCCCAGAGATCTCCAACTCAACGATAAGACCCAGGTCCACTCAACGACCAGCAAGCTACAGTGCTGGACACCCTATGCCAAACAACTAGCAAGACAGGAACACAACCTTACCCATTAGCAGAGAGGCTGCCTAAAATCATAATAAGGTCACAGACATCCCAAAACACACCACTGGACGCAGTCCTGCCCACCAGAAAGACAAGATCCAGCCTCATCCACCAGAACACAGGCACCTGTCCCCTCCACCAGGGAGCCTACATAACCCACTGAACCAAACTTAGCCACTGGGGGCAGACACCAAAAACAATGGAAACTACGAACTTGCAGCCTGCGAAAAGGAGACCCCAAACAGTAAGTTAAGCAAAATGAGAAGACAGAGAAAACCACAGCAGATGAAGGAGCAAGGTAAAAACCCACCAGACCAAACAAATGAAGAGGAAATAGGCAGTCTACCTGAAAAAGAATTCAGAATAATGATGGTAAAGATGATCCAAAATCTTGGAAATAGAATGGAGAAAATACAAGAAATGTTTAACAAGGACTTAGAAGAACTAAAGAGCAAACAAACAATGATGAACAACACAATACATTAAATTAAAAATTCTCTAGAAGGAATCAATAACAGAATAACTGAGGCAGAAGAACGGATAAGTGACCTGGAAGATAAAATAGTGGAAATAACTACCACAAAGCAGAATAAAGAAAAAAGAATGAAAAGAATTGAGGACAGTCTCAAAGACCTTTGGGACAACATTAAATGCACCAAATGCGAATTATAGGGGTCCCAGAAGAAGAAGAAGAAAAAGAAAGGGTCTGAGAAAATATTTGAAGATATTATAATTGAAAACTTCCCTAACATGGGAAAGGAAATAGTCAATCAAGTCCAGGAAGCACAGAGAGTCCCATACAGGATAACTCCAAGGAGAAACATGCCAAGACACATATTAATCAAATTATCAAATATTAAATACAAAGAAAACATATTAAAAGCAGCAAGGGAAAAACAACAAATAATATACAAGGGAGTCCCCATTAACAGCTGATCTTTCAGAAGAAACTCTGCAAGCCAGAAGGAAGTGGCAGGACATATTTAAAGCACTGAAAGGGTAAAATCTACAACCAAGATTACTCTACCCAGCAAGGATCTCATTCAGATTAGACGGAGAACTTAAAACCTTTACAGACAAGCAAAAGCTAAGAGAATTCAGCACCACTAAACCAGCTTTACAACAAATGCTAAAGGAGCTTCTCTAGGAAGGAAACACAGAAGAAGGAAAACACCTACAAAAACAAACCCAAAACAATTAAGAAAATGGAAATAGGAACGTACATATCGATAACTACCTTAAATGTAAATGGATTAAATGCTCCAACCAAAAGACAGACTGGCTGAATGGATACAAAAACAACACGCATATATATGCTATCTACAAGAGACCCACTGCAGACCTAGGGACACATACAGACTGAAAGTGAGGGGATGGAAAAAGATATTCCATGCAAATGGAAATCAAAACAAGCTGGAGTAGCAATTCTCCTACCAGACAAAATAGACTGTAAAATAAAGACTGTTACAACAGACAAAGAAGGACACTACATAATGAACAAGGGATCAATCCAAGAAGAAGATATGACAACTGTAAATAATAATGTACCTAACATAGGAGCACCTCAATACATAAGGCAAATGCTAACAGCCATAAAAGGGGAAATCGACAGTAACACAATCATAGTAGGGGACTTTAACACCCCACTTTCACCAATGGACAGATGATCCAAAATGAAAATAAATAAGGAAACACAAGCTTTAAATGATACATTAAACAAGATGGACTTAATTGATATTTATAGGACATTCCATCCAAAAACAACAGAGTACACTTTCTTCTCAAGTGCTCATGGAACATTCTCCAGGATAAATCATATCTTGGGTCACAAATCAAGCCTTGGTAAATTTAAGAAAATTGAAATCACATCAAGTATCTTTTCCAACCACAATGCTATGAGAGTAGATATCAATTACAGGAAAAAATCTATAAAAAATAGAAACACATGGAAGCTAAACAGTACACTACTAAATAACCGAGAGATCACTGAAGAAATCAAAGAGGAAATCAAAAAATACCTAGAAACAAATGACAGTGAAAACACAATGACCCAAAACCTATGGGATGCAGCAAAAGCAGTTCTAAGAGGGAAGTCTATAGCAATACAGTCCTACCTCAAGAAACAAGAAACATCTCAAATAAACAACCTAACCTTACACCTAAAGCAATTAGAGAAAGAAGAATAAAAAAACCCCAAAGTAGGGCTTCCCTGGTGGGGCAGTGGTAGAGAGTCCACCTGCCGATGCAGCGGACACGGGTTCGTGTCCTGGTCTGGGAAGATCACACATGCCGCGGAGCGGCTGGGCCCGTGAGCCATGGCCGCTGAGCCTGCACATCTGGAGCCTGTGCTCCGCAACGGGAGAGGCCACAACAGTGAGAGGCCCGCGTACCACAAAAAAAAAAAAAAAAAAAAAAAAAAACAACAAAAAAAAAAAGTTAGCAGAAGGGAAGATATCATAAAGATCAGAGCAGAAATAAATGAAAAAGAAATGAAGGAAACAATAGCAAAGATCAATAAAAGTAAAAGCTGGTTCTTTGAGAAGGTAAACAAAGTTGATAAACCATTAGTCAGACTCATCAAGAAAAAAAAAAGGAGAAGACTCATATCAATAGAATTAGAAATGAAAAAGGAGAAGTAACAACTGACATTGCAGAAATACAAAAGATCATGAGAGGTTACTACAAGCAACTATATGCCAATAAAATGGACAACCTGGAAGAAATGGACAAATTCTTAGAAAAGCACAACCTTCCAAGACTGAACCAGGAAGAAACAGAAAATGTAAACAGACCAATCAGAAGCACTGAATTGAGACTGTGATTAAATATCTTCCAACAAACAAAAGTCCAGGACCAGATGGCTTCACAGGTGAATTTTACCAAACATTTAGAGAAGAGTTAACACCTATCCTTCTCAAACTCTTCCAAAATATAGCAGAGGGATGAACACTCCACACTCCCAAATTCATTCTACGAGGCCACCATCACCCTGATACCAAAACCAGACAAAGATGTCACAAAGAAAGAAAACTACAGGCCAATATCACTGATGAACATAGATGCAAAAATCCTCAACAGAATACTAGCAAACAGAATCCAACAGCACATTAAAAGGATCATACACCATGATCAAGTGGGGTCTACGCCAGGAATGCAAGGATTCTTCAATATATGCAAATCAATCAGTGTGATCAGCCATATTAACAAATTGAAAGAGAAAAACCTTATGATCATCTCAATAGATGCAGAAAAAGCTTTTCACAAAATTCAACACCCATTTATATAAAAACCCTCCAGAAAGTAGGCATAGAGGGAACTTACCTCAACATAATAAAGGCCATATATAACAAGCCCACAGCCAACATTGTTCTCAATGGTGAAAAACTGAAACCACTTCCTCTAAGATCAGGAACAAGACAAGGTTGTCCACTCCCACCATTATTATTCAACATAGTTTTGGAAGTTTTAGCCACATCAATTAGAGAAGAAAAAGAAATAAAAGGAACCCAAATTAGAAAGGAAGAAGTAAAGCTGTCACTGTTTGCAGATGACATGATACTATACATAGAGAATCCTAACGATGCTACCAGAAAACTACTAGAGCTAATCAATGAATCTGGTAAAGTAGCAGGATACAAAATTAATGCACAGAAATCTCTTGTATTCCTATACACTAACGATGAAATATCTGAAAGAGAAATTAAGGAAACACTTCCATTTACCATTTCAACAAAAATAATAAAATACCTAGGAATAAACCTACCTAAGGAGACAAAAGACCTGTATGCAGAAAACGATAAGACACTGATGAAAGAAAATAAATATTATACAAACAGATGGAGAGATATACCATATTCTTTTATAGGAAGAATCAACATTGTGAAAATGACTCTACTACCCAAAGCAATCTACAGATTCAGTGCAATCCTTATCAAACTACCACTGGCATTTTTCACAGAACTAGAACAAAAAATTTCACAATTTGTATGGAAACACAAAAGACCCCAAATAGCTAAAGGAATCTTGAAAAAGAAAAACGGAGTTGAAGGAATCAGGCTCCCAGATTTCAGACAATATTACAAAGCTACAGTAATCAAGACAGGATGGTACTGGCACAAAAAGAGAAATATTGATCAATGGAACAGGATAGAAAGCCCAGAGATAAACCCACGCACCTATGGTCACCTCATGTTTGATAAAGGAGGCAAGAATATACAATGGAGAAAAGACAGCCTCTTCAATAAGTGGTGCTGAGAAAACTGGACAGCTACATGTAAAAGAATGAAATTAGAACACTCCCTAACACCATACACAAAAATAAACTCAAAATGGATTAAAGACCTAAATGTAAGGCCAGACACTATCAAACTCTTAGAGGAAAACATAGGCAGAACACTCTATGACATAAATCACAGCAAGATCCTTTTGGACCCACCTCCTAGAGAGATGGAAATAAAAACAAAAATAAACAAATGGGACCTAATGAAACTTAAAAGCTTTTGCACAGCAAAGGAAACCATAAACAAGACCAAAAGACAACCCTCAGAATGGGAGAAAATATTTGCAAATGAAGCAACTGACGAAGGATTAATCTCCAAAATTTACAAGCAGCTCATGCAGCTCAGTATCAATAAAATAAACAACCCAATCCAAAAATGGGCAGAAGACTCAGACATTTCTCCAAAGAAGATATCAGATTGCCAACAAACACATGAAAGGATGTTCAACATCATTAATCATTAGAGAAATGCAAATCAAAACTACAGGGAGATATCACCTCACACCAGTCAGAATGGCCATCATCAAAAAATCTACATCATCAAAAAATCTACAAACAATAAATGCTGGAGAGGGTGTGGAGAAAAGGGAACCCTCTTGCACTGTTGGTGGGAATGTAATGATACAGCCACTATGGAGAACAGTATGGAGGTTCCTTAAAAAACTACAAATAGAACTACCATATGGCCCAGCAATTCCACTACTGGGCATATACCCTGAGAAAACCATAATTCAAAAAGAGACATGTACCAAAATGTTCATTGCAGCACTATTTACAATAGCCAAGACATGGAAGCAACCTAAGTGTCCATCATCGGATGAATGGATAAAGAAGATGTGGCACATATATACAATGGAATATTACTCAGCCATAAAAAGAAATGAAATTGAGTTATTTGTAGTGAGATGGATGGACCTAGCATCTGTCATACAGACTGAAGTAAGTCAGAAAGAGAAAAACAAATACCGTATGGTAACACGTATATATGGAATCTAAAAAAAAAAAGGTTCTGAAGTACCTAGGGGCAGGAGAGGAATAAAGACGTAGATGTAGAGAATGGACTTGAGGACACGGGGAGGAGGAAGGGTAAACTGGGAGGAAGTGAGAGAGTGGCATGGACATATATACACTACCAAACATAAAATAGATAGCTAGCGGGAAGCAGCCTCATAGCACAGGGAGATCAGCCTGGTGCTTTGTGACCACCTAGAGGGTGGGATCAGGAGGGTGGGAAGGAGATGCAAGAGGGAGGAGATATGGGGATATATGTATATGTATAGGTGATTCACTTTCTTATAAAGCAGAAACTAACACACAATTGTAAAGCAATTATACTCCAATAAAGATGTTAAAAAACAATTAAAGCTTGTCCTAAGTCATTAAAAAAAAATAATAAAGTCTGTTAATTAAAAAAGAAAAGATAACCATGGTCCATTTGGTTGTTTCTCATCACACTTGACTGAGGCAAATAGTTCAAAGTCCCTGGCCACTTGTAAATACCTTTGTTCTGCTCTGCAACTAATGTAACTAGAAGAAAAACTCACAGATATTTAGATAGTTGCAGAAAATCAAAATCTTAGAAGAATCAAAAGAAGTTATTTTTACACTGACCAAAATGGTTTGTTAACATTAAAAAATAAACAAAAATAAAATAAAATTAGGTATTTGGCACTCTAGAGAAAAAAATAGTGATGTGAATATTTTCCTTTAATGTGAAATTCAGTCTATTCACTTTGAATTTGGGCTTCTTTTTTAACTGCTGGGTCCAAGCGATTCAGAGAAATTCTAAAAACTTCTGCATGGAAATCAGTAAAGGGCGGATGGAGACCCATTCTGCATACACATTCAATGCCCTGCAGCTGCACTCCGAGTCAAGTTCTCAAACAAATTCCTTTTCATTAGTGTAACTAGGAAAATATGTAAAACTCAGGAGACCCTAAGATTCTTTTGGCGTATTTCCCTGAACAATTCCCAATACTTTTCATTTTGTCAGGCAGAGCAAATAAAGTGATGTGTAGGTGTAAATACCATGTGAAGTGTAGCTGATGAAATACAGATGATTCTGATGGAATAAGAAATTCTGAAGTTTGAAGAATAGCTTTTTTAAATGAATTAATCTGTTTTGCATTTGGGTTATTAATAGTAGAAGGTTTTTTTAATCCCATGGTTTTATATTTTAATCCCACTGTTGATATATTCAAATCACATTTATACATGAATTCAAATGTGCAATAATATTTTGTTATTTAGGTTTACTGAAAAATTACTTGGGCATTTGAATTCTTCTAAAGCATGAGAGAATACTTATGTTATAGTATTCAGGGATAAAAGCAGGACACAAAATGGTATTTAAGGCATGATCTCAATGTGTAAAAAGGACAGATACAGAGATACAATCCTGGAAGGAAATATAAAAATTTTGAATACTTCTGAGTAATGAGAGATTTCATTTTCTCCTTCTTTTTACTTTTCTTTATGCTAAATTTTTATTCAATGGGTCAATGTTATTTTCAGATTAAAAAAAAACCTTTCAGAAAAAAGGAAAAAAACATTTAATAGATAGGTAATTTATATTTCTTTTTTTTTCCTAACATCTTTATTGGAGTATAATTGCTTTACAATGTTGTGTTAGTTGCTGCTGTATAACAAAGTGAATCAGCTGTAAGTATACATATATCCCCATATCCTCTCCCTCTTGGTCTCCCTCCCAGACTCCCTATCCCACCCCTCTAGGTGGTCACAAAGCACCAAGTTGATCTCCCTGTGCTATGCAGCTGCTTCCCACTAGCCATCTATTTTTTTATTGTTATTTTTAAAAGTTTTATTGGAGTGTAGTTGATTTACAATGTTGTGTTAGTTTCTGCTGTACAGCAGAGTGAATCAGTTATACATATACATACATCCACTCTTTTTAAGATTCTTTTCCCATAAAGGTCATTATAGAGTATTGAGGAGAGCTCCCTGTGCTATACAGTAGGTCCTTATCACTTATCTATTTTTTATATAGTAGTGTCTATGTGTCAATCCCAATCTCCCAATTTATCCCTCCCACCCGCTTTCCCTCCTGGTAACCACAAGTTTGTTTTCTACATCTGTGGCTCTATTCCTGTTTTGCGATTAAGTTCGTCTGTACCATTTTTTTTTTAGATGTCACATATAAGCGATATCATATGATTTTTGTCTTTCTCCATTCTGACTTACTTCACTCAGTATGACAATCTCTAGGTCCATCCATGTTGCCATGAATGGCATTATTTCATTCTTTTTTATGACCATTCTATATATGTACCACATCTTTTTTTTTTTTGAGTTCTGCTTTTTTTTTTTGAGTTGTATTTTTCTTAACATTTTTATTGGAGTATAATTGCTTTACAATGGTGTGTTAGTTTCTGCTTTATAACAAAGTGAATCAGCTATATATATATATCCCCATATCTCCTCTCGATCCCACCCCTCTAGGTGGTCACAAAGCACTGAGCTGATCTCCCTGTGCTATGTTGCTGCTTCCCACTAGCTATCTATTTTACATTTGGTAGTGTATATATGTCCATGCCACTCTCTCACTTACTCCCAGCTTACCCTTCCCCCTCCCCGTGTCCTCAAGTCCAATCTCTATGTCTGCATCTTTACTCCTGTCCTGCCCCCAGGTTCTTCAGAACCATTTTTTTTTTTTTAGATTCCACATATATATGTGTTAGCATACAGTATTTGTTTTTCTCTTTCTGACTTACTTCACTCTGTATGACAGTCTCTAGGTCCATCCACCTCATTACAAATAACTCAATTTCGTTTCCTTTTATGACTGAGTAATATGCCATTGTATACACATGCCACATCTTCTTTATCCATTCATCTGTCGATGGACACTTAGGTTGCTTCCATGTCCTGGCTATCGTAAATAGTGCTGCAATAAACATTGTGGTACGTGACTCTTTTTGAATTATGTGGACGGGTAATTTATATTTCTTAAGAAGTTGCAACCATGTGTATAAGGGCTTGATAATGTCACTTTTCCATAATTGACCTGACAAAAATTAAAGGTGATTTTATTTCAAATGAAGTTTTCATTTTAGATTATAAATGATTGTCTTGCTGCTTTAAAGTGATTTCAAACATCCAGCTATCAAAAGATTAGGTAACAAAGGCAGCTTACACACTAAAAAATATCTCTTGTTGTGTTGGTGAGGGGAGTTCATTCCTCTCTTATAGAATACAGTTATATGTCTTTTCTAAAAACCTCCAAGCTCCGAGAAATATGCATATATACATCTCAAAATCCTACCCTCACAGCTTCTTTTTCTTTTTCTTAAAAAATTTATTTATTTTATTTATTTATTTTTGGCTGCATTGGGTCTTCGTTGCTGCACGCAGGCTTTCTCTAGTTGCAGCGAGCGGGGGCTACTCTTCGTTGCAGTGCGTGGGCTTCTCATTGCAGTGGCTTCTCTTGTTGTGGAGCATGCGCTCTAGGCGCACGGGCTTCAGTAGCTGTGGCACATGGGCTCAGTAGCTGTGGCTCGCGGGCTCAGAGCACAGGCTCAGTAGTTGTGGCGCACGGGTTTAGTTGCTCCGCGGCATTGGGGATCTTCCCAGACCAGGGCTTGAACCCATGTCCCTTGTGTTTGCAGGCAGATTCTTAACCGCTGAGCCATCAGGGAAGCCCCAGCTTCTTTTTCAATGCAGGTGAAAGCAACACAGTTTGATTTTTGTTCCTTCATAGGTCTTCGTTATGTAAGGGAATTTATACCACAATTTCAGAAAAAGAACTGTTGACGTCCTGGGGTTAAATCTGTACTTGAGAATTCACGTTTAATTTTGGCTTCTATGTATGACATGGCAGCCTGGCTTCTTCCACTCAGTTACACACATAAAGGCCAGCAGAGACAGAGTGGAATGATGTTCTACTGGGTATGGACCAACACATAGTGGCAATGCTAGGCGGCCAGGCTGGCGGTCACTCTCTGGCATGTGGCTGGAGGCCAGGTTATGACTTCAGGTTAGGAATCTGATAACAATACCACCACAGGTTTTGTTTTAGAAGTATCAATCCTGTGTTCCCAGTGAAGAGCAGGGCCATGTCTAGATTTGTGCTTTTATTTCCAATACTGACAAGCCCCAAACAGAGTAAATCACAGCCCTTCCATGTAAAAAATGGCTGCATGATTCTTCCTTCATAAACTGAGACCACATCCTCCTGAGTTTTCCTAACTCTTCCTACCTTAAACAGGGTGAGAAAACTAGCAAACCCACCTACCAAGAGCACCTAAATCCTGGAAGAAGGGAAGCAAATCTGTGGATAAGATGCTAAATTCGCTTCTGAAGTTCTTAACGTCTCAGAGTTAATTTATTCACTGTAAACAAACTTGCATGAAGCACACTTCCAGAAAAGCAACACTGACTGACTAGATGTTTGCTCCAAACTCTGGGACCCAGGAATACCCACCCCCTGCCGTCAGCCAGCTCCTTTCACAGATCTGCCCCCAGAGGGTGCCTCAGGTGAGGCCAAACCTCCCCTCAAAGAGGTTTCCTACAGCTCAGTTATGGGGACATCAGGGCTGGGGTCCTAGGCTGGAGAGCATCCCATTAGGATTGGGAATCCAGCGGTGGTGAACCTGGAAGTCTGAGAGAGGTTTAAGCCACAGGCAATTGAGGTGCTGCAGCAAGGTATGAATTCCTTAAAAACGCAGCCACTGAATGACTCTAGCTGTCCATCCCTCTTAGAAAACAGTAACAGAAGGAGATGGGGAAAGAGGAGCTGGGGGGTGGGATGGGGGGTGAGGTGGGGGGCAGAAGGAGGCGAAAGGAAAAAGGGGAAGAGATATGAAGACATTATTATACCATTAAAGAGGTGATATTATGGACGCTATCTTGTTTTATTTGTAGGTATGAAAAATTGAATTCATCTCTAGGGATTTTTCCTAAGCAGATCATTGGATAAATGCACAAATATGCAGGCCCATGGTTGTTCATTTCAGCACTGCTTATAATGGACAAAGATGGGGAACAATTTGAGAGCCCATCAATAGAGAATTGGTTAAATAAATTGTGGGACATCTCTGTGATATCTTCAAACCTTTTTTCTGCCTTAATACACTTGAAGAAGAATTAGAAACATGCTTTACTATCAGTGGCTGAGCCACAGCTATGTTTCTTGGTGCTGGGAAGATGTGTAGAATGGAACCCACCCTCATCCCAGGCATTTTTACCACCCCCCGCAAGCCCTACCCCCCAGCACCTTGAAGAATCTGGGATGTGAGCAGTAGCATGTTAGGTAGTCATGCAAAATGATAACATAGCTCTATCCTGACTCACACGGAGCTAGGTATACAACATATTGTTAATAATCAAGTTGCTTACAGAATAGCATGTGTACAATGATCTCGTTTATGACAGACTGCATCTGTGTCAAGATGGTCTCAAATGTGAACAGCCGTTTATACTTTCTTGTTTTTACTTTCTGTATTTTTCAAATAGTTTTACAAGTATGCATGACTTTTATAACCAGAAAAAGAAATAAAGCACTTACATGAATAATTAGATATGTAAAAACCAAGCTAACTATGAGTCAAGTCCAGTTACAAAAATGTCTCTGCCTGTTAACAAATACGGTTTTGTGCCCCAAGCCTTGGCCTATATATCAGTAGTAAGTCAGTGCAATGACATTTCAAGACAACAAAGGAATTTATATGGTCTCCTAATGCTCCCTTGCATGCTCCCAATGCTCACATTAAATAAATATTTGAAATCCTTTGTTTTCTATTGTTTTTCAGCTGATGAATGTATTTCTTTTTTTTAAAAAAGAGGCAAAATAAAGCAAATGCTCCTTTTCACAAAAGCTGTGCATTTGCCTTTTGTAAAACAAGCAACACAAATGTAAATGGCCCAATATTAATTCTGAAATGCAAGAAAGAGAGATGAGTTTTTGTAATGCAACTTCATAAATATTAAGGATACTAATTGAAAAGTCTAAGTCTCACACAATGATCTGTTCATTTTCCAATGTTATTTCTAAGTAGAAAAACAACCCATTCAGCTCAAAATATTTTACTTTCAATTCTTATTTTAATTTTTATCATGAAAAGCGAAATGAAAAATCCAAGGCAGAACCAGGGTGATCAAAACACAATATGGGAAACAAAAAGCAAAGTCCTGGATTAGGAACTCGTTACACTTTATACTCTGTGGAGGAGACTCATTTGTTTTACACTGAAAATAAAAACTTACCTCATGTCAGATGAAGGATTGCCAAGTGAAACGGACAAAATAATGTCAAGCTGGAGAAGAGGATGGATTTGAGGGGTGTGGTGACAGATATAAACAGGGAAGAGAGTTTTATAAACGTCTTCTTAGTAAAAGAGATTTTAAAAGTAGTCTTACCCAGCAACTAAGACGTATTTTCCATCTGCTTGATCCTTTAACCTTTCTAGCAGGGACAAACGTACTTTGGCTTTGTTTTTGCCATAGATTTCAATTTCATCTGCAAGCAACCCTATCTCCTTGGCAAGGATATCCACAGCTTTTGGAGTCTGTGCTCTTGAAATCTCGATATCACTGGGTGGGGAAACATAAGAGGTAAGAGAGTCTGCTCAGCTTAGGTGGTCGCTGCTAGAGTAGAAAACAGCCGTACACCATGCCAACAATTAGATCAAATGGCTTTGTGGTCCTTTTTCCCAAGTAGGATTAAGTACAACTGCTAACAATTAAAGTGCATAAGAAAATGGTACATTGCTTTAGATAGAGAAGCAACTCTTAAAAACTAGATTCTAGAATTCTTCCCAGGTGCCAGGATACACCTCTGCCATAGGAAAGGAGATGGATTATTACAATGTGTCCAAAGGCCACCCCTAAAGATAACTCCATGATAGAGCACAATGTTTTTTATGGGTCATCGCTGAATTCTTTAACCAGGAATAGAGGAGTTATTGCATAATGCTTTATTACTAGGCTAGCCACATGTGTCTCTTGGCAATTCAAAAATGTGGAAATACTCTTTTGTTTTATCTGTGTCCATATTTTCCCTCTCAAGTCAAAAATCATATTTCAAAATATTTCATTAATTACATAACTGTCGGTAAATGGAGCTAGTGCCCGAGGCTCAACTTCAGACACAGGAAATTTTAGGAACTCCAGAGTGTCGCTGGGCAAACAACTAAGCTATCCTATTTCACTGGTTAAGATGTGCATGCTGCTGCTCAACTTAACAGGAGTGCTATGAAAATCAAAGGACTTCTCAGAGAGAGTCTTTTGGGGCTCCTGAGCTCAGCCGCTTCTTTTACTGGGGGTCTGGCCCATCCATCTGTCTGTGACTTGGTCTTGAGGGCTGATGTCTGACAATGCAGCAGTTTCCTGATTCACCCTGGGGCCCCTATTTTGCAGCGCAGCGGTCTCTCCACCGGTAGGCAGCCCCCTGCTCTATTTTTTTCTGTTGCTACTGCAGACAATCTCTCAGTCCTCATACTACCCTATGTTCTCCTCCATGGCCCCACGGAGCCTGACTTTGGTGCAAGAGGTAACAGTACACCTACTTCCAATGCCCACTAGAGCGGGAGAGGGGGCAGGGTGCCTCTGCCCAGATGTGGGCGTAGCTCTGTACCTGCAGCTAGGTAACCCCTCCCCCAGGTCCACTTGCATTGTCCTTCCTGATTCTCCCCCCGCCAACTGCACTGTCCGTGCTCCCACTTCATTTCGCCTTCCTGACTACACCTTTTTTTCTGTTTCTCTCCTCCCACAATCTCCTAAATTGAAGCGCCTACTCTTGGAAAACCTCCACGGTTTTCTCTTCACTAGCTGAAGAGTGCTGGTGACATTTTGATTTTCTGAGTGATTTATAAACTACTCAAGAAGAAAGCCTGCCTTTCTTTCCCCACTGGCTGTAGGAGTCAAATTTGGTTAAGCAATTTAGGGGCTTTTCCCCCCAAGTGGAATTTATTTGGATTTGTACACAATTTGGCCGAGTTCCTCTCAAGTTTTTTTCAGCTCTCTGCAAGTAGAATTTACTCATTGACTTTTAAATATGAAGGTTCTATAACAACATAAGTAACCTCAAAAACTATTTTATGAAACAGACTGCACAACTACAGGGATGATATTACAAAGCACATTCCTTGGAATTTATGTATTAATGAACACAGAAGATGACTAAGACGTTTTGTCTATTTGAGGTGTGAAAACATAGCTTGGAGGGTTTCACCAGTCTGTTGGGTATAATTGAACCTTAGTGTTGGGCTGTGGCCCAAGGAAACAGAGGTCAATTCTGAAAAGCAACTGGTTATCAAGTGAAAAATGAGTCAATTCCGGGTGGTGTTATCTCCTACATTCTGTGTATTCCATGCTGGCAGACGGCATCACCTGGTTAAGCGCTGGACTTACGGGCGTCCTGTAGGAAGGGGACTGGGCCAATTCACAGGAGGAGGTGTGGCCATGGGGGATTCACTAGGAGGCTGGAAGATGCATCTGCCTGGCTCAGATAGCTTATCTAGCGAACTGTTCCAAAATCACATGCTGAGACTGTCCTGCAGCTCGTATTTCCAAATTTATACACAGGGAATATGTAGCTTACACTTCATTAAATCCCACGCTGAAGACAATATCCATCTGGACCCTCCCAGAGTGTCCTGTCAGACAGCAGATACCACCACGTTCTGAAGAAGGCAGAGCTCCGGTCCCACGTCTAATGGCATTTGGTTTGGTTGGTCATTTACCCGCAGCGTAGAAACCTACAAGGCCCTGAAGACCAAGCTGACGTGTGTGTTGGGCATTTCTAACACTGAAAAGCATATTCCAAATACTACATTACCATATTCTGTCAAATCTAAGATACCATTATTTTAGAGAAAACACGCTGCCACTGAATACGGGGTACATCATTGACAATAAGGTGCATCCTGATTTCAGAAATTAAAAAAATCTACATCTTAGAACTGATAGAATATGGTCAACATGTTCATTATCATTTAATTTTGGAGGAATTAAATGACAGAAAAAAATAGTGCAGCAGGACTTCCCTGGCAGTCCAGTGGTTAAGACTTTGCGTTCCCAATGCCAGGGTCATGGTTCGACCCCTGGTCGGGGAAATAAGGTCCCGCACGCCGCACAGCATGGACCGCCCCCCCCCCCAAAAAAAAGAAAGAAAAAAATAGTGCAGCAATTTGATTAGAGAAAATTATCCACCATCAAAGCCATAACACCACAAGTTGTGCCCCCATCCAATGGGTAACTTTGGATAGCTAAGGCACTCTGGTGAGCCGATGTCAGTATAAACAAATCACCTGAATACCTTGGTACGGGGGACAGAGGCTGAAGTTTCAAGCAGTGAAGTCTCCACCTCCTGTACTGCTGTTCACAGAACCATCTCCTTCTGCTACTAACCATGTTCTTCAATAGGGATAGGAAGGAAAGCATGTTAGAAAAGTACAAGCTGGCAGGTTACACATCTAAACTATGAAAAGATCGAGTATCATTCAGGGATATTGTCAGGAAAAGGAGTCAAAGTTGTACAGTAATCCAAGTGGACATTAGGACTAATTCTATTCACATGTAGTTAAATGTGCAGATTTTTCTTAAAAAAGAAAATGTGAGATACAAGTACTATTAAAAAAGTTTGTATTCACTAAAGGCATCAAGTACATGGATTAAAATTATAGCATCACCTCAGAGAAGAAAAATGAGGGAAATATGAGAATGCATGACTGGCTGGCTGGGATGCCCAGCTTCACCAAAAATCTGCACCATTGCAAGCATAATCCTTCTACAGTTGATATAACAGAACAAGCAAACCGAATTATCAGTGATACATATGTATATATATATATACATACACACACACATATATATAGAAATAATATTTGCCTTTAGTTGCAATGTAACACAGATGCCTTATAGAAATGCACTACGTCCCATTTTGAAGTAAAATTTTTAATTGTGTATTGCATGTATTAAGAAAGAAACGAACTAAAACCTGCTTCTGTTTAATTAGAGGCTCAGGTTTCTCTACTGCTACTTAACGCCTCTGCTGGCCGGCACCCTCACTGCAGGCTTCAGCACCAGCCTAGCTCACAGGAGTGGGGAGCCGGAGATCTTGGGCTTTAGGTCACACTTCAAAAAGATGTCCGCAAACTCTTTAACACTCCTGTCTTCAAGAGGTGAGCCCAATTCCCTTTCCCTGGGTTGTGAATTATATTTGTGGCTCAGTTCTAGCAAAGAAGAAAAGAGGAAATGGTGGCATGTGACTTTGGAGACTGGGTCATAAAACCTACTGCAGTTTCCTCCTTGCTCTCTCCTTTGATCCCTCATTCTGGGGGAAGTCAGCTGCCACATTGTGAGCAGCCCCATGGAAAAGATCCAGGTAATGAGGAACAAAGGCATCCTGCCCATAGCCAAAGAGGATTTAAATACCACATGCCAACAGTCATGTGAGGGCGCCATCTTGACTCCTCTGGCCCCAGTCAAGCCCTTCAGATGACTACAGCCCCGCCATCTTGATTTCAACCACATGAGAGACTCCAAGCCAGAACCATCCAGCTACACGGCTCCAAATATGTGACCCAGAGAAACTGAGATAATAAACGTTTGTTGTTTTAAATGACTAAATCTGGGGGGTAATTTATTACACACCAATAGATAATTAATAGAGGACCCTGATGCGGGTCCCTGCCCCATACTTGTCATGTGACCAAAGGCAAGTAACTTAAATTTTCCAAGTCTCCATTTTCTCATCTATCAAATGGGAATAACACTATCTTACAGGATTGTTGTGAGAATTAAATGACATCATGTTTGTAAAGTGTTTGACACTGTGTCTGCTAAACAGAAAACACTTCCAAATGTTAGCAACTATTCACTGAAGCTCCAAACTCAAAAATTTTCAAATAGCTGTGTCAGACAAACCTGAACCCGCAGAGCGGCAGCAAGGAGACTCACGTCTTCTGCGATGGGACCAGTACCATGGACACCAGGAGAACCGCATCCAAGCTTCCCTGGAAAGAAAAAAAAGACTTTCAGCATATTGTTCCTTGTAAAATGCCAGGATGTTGAATGATATTCTCGTTTTCAACCAAGAAAGTTAGGATGTCATGGCACAGCTACAGATAGGTTACCAGGTAGGTCCTGGCACAGCCTTGGGGCTCCCAATTGGGCCATATATTTAGAGTTTGACTGGTTTAAAATCTTGCCTCTACCTCTTACTAGCAATTGTGACTCTGGGCCTGTTAATTAATGTTGTTCAACCTTGCAGAGTTTTGTGAGAACTGAATGTGATATGGTAATGTAAAGTGCTTGTCGTATTGTATGAATGTTTAAGCAATAAATAAAAAAATCAAAGCAATTTCATGTATGAATACAAAGTATGGGGTTGGCCCAAAAGTTCGTTTGGGTTTTTCCGTAACATCTTATGGAAAAACCCGCACGAACTTTTGGGCCAACCCTATATAAAAAGGAGGACTAAAACACCTATAGGACAAGCCCAGTTAAAGTGTTCTGTGAATGATCAGGCTTTCTTGGATAATTTTTAAAAATCCCTGTCATGAAAGTGGCAGACCCAATTTTCCATCAAAACTGAGAAATTATATTTTAGGGCATTAATTTTGAGGATTACCTGGATTTCAAAACAGAGAGGCATTTTATAAGAATTCTATTGTGGTTGGCACTTAGGAAGTTTATGAAAAGTAAACATACATGTAAAATGCTTTAGTCTACATCCTCTCTTAGAGAAGAGAAACATTGCTAATAGTAACTTTTTTGAAGTAAGAAACTATTTTCTTTTTTTTCGGACCACTCTACTCTTTATTTATCTATGTATTTAATTTTTTTTACCATCTTTATTGGAGTATAATTGCTTTACAATGGTGTGTTAATATCTGCTGTATAACATAGTGAATCAGCTATACATATATGTATATCCCCATATCCCCTCCCTCTTGCGTCTCCCTCTGACCCTCCCTATCCCACCCCTCTAGGTGGACACAAAGCACCGAGCTGATCTCCCTGTGCTGTGTGGCTGCTTCCTACTAGCTATCTATTTTACATTTGGTACTGTATATATTGGACAACTCCACCTTTTTTTAAAAAAATTAATTATTTATTTATTTATTTTTGGCTGCGTTGAGTCTTCGTTGCTGCGCGCGGGCTTTCTCTAGTTGCAGCGAGCTGGGGCTACTCTTCCTTGTGGTGCGAGGTCTTCTCATTACGGTGGCTTCTCTTGTTGCAGAGCATGGGCTCTAGGCACAAGGGCTTCAGTAGTTGTGGCTCACAGGCTCTAGAGCGCAGGCTCAGTAGTTGTGGCAGACGGGCTTAGGTGCTCCGCGGCATGTGGGATCTTCCTGGACCAGGTGTTGAACCCGTGTCCCCTGCATTGGCAGGCGGATTCTTAACCACTGTGCCACTAGGGAAGTCCATGACCACTCTACTTTTAAATTATCCATTTTCCTGGAAGTTCTTTGCAAGAAAGAGCATGAAACAAAAGTAAGTGTTTTGTAATGTTCTATTGTCAAATGTATTAAGGGTGTTGGAAAATCATATCCCTCAGGTGTTGTTTAAAGATTAGCAACACTTCAGTTTTATAAATCATATTTAGGCAAAAGCCAAGAGTCTAGAGAATGAGAGAGATTTGTTTTCTTTTGTTTGAACCACTGGGGATCTGATCTAAAGCTCTTATCCAGCCACTAAGGAAAAGAAATATGCTTCCCTCTTTCTTACCTCTATCTTTAAATGATGGAGAAATAAGAAAAAGCTACATTCTAGGATGTGATCTCAACTTATAAATGCATGTTACAGGAATAAATCACAAATACCCATGTGAATGAAGACTATTTCACCTACAGAATTACACAGTGAATAATTTCTCCCATACTCTTAGCCACTGTCTTGCATAAAATAGAACATGGCTAAAACAAATGAAGACTTTAAAACACAACACAAAAGACACGTACACTCATATTTCAAACTTTAGGAGAACCTTGTAGGAATCAGTATTTATCTTTTTGAAGAAGAGTTATCTGAATTCCAGCAATGCTTTTAGTATGTTATTTTCTTTTCCTTCTACTATATTCCATCCAATAAAATTGAGTGTAATTTTTTCATAGGAAAAAATCTAAGATGGTTATCTCAAGTTGACTGGGTCAGAAGTTACTTTCTTCTTTTCTATTGTACACTTCAAAAATTTTCTATCATAACCACTGTATCATTTTTGTAGTAGGAATCAATGCAATCTTAAAATGGATTGAAAGTTTTGAATCTGGAGAAATTGAAGCAATTAAGATGGTAACTCAGTGAATCAGGAATATATTCTTAATAAATTTCTTGGCTAAGGAGAATTGAAAAAGGAAATCATTACGTCACCCCCTTGCCTATGTAGAGGCAGGGCCCCACCCGGAGGGGTGTCCACACTCAGTCTGTGAGTCCAGAAGGGCTCCCATCCCAAACCAAATGGGTCTTTTCACTTCCCACTAACCACTCCCCATTAACTCACAGTTCCTTCATCCAGGGACAAGTCAGTGAATCACTTTAAAAGATGGCCTTTCATTTATAATTTTTCTTATAATAACCAAACTTGCCACAATCGGAAAATTTAAGGCTAAAGTGTTATAAGACTTTCCCTGGAAATCAGAACAATCCTTTTCTGAAAGGAGCTGTTTTGAGGCCACCCTGGGAAATTTAGCAACTTTGATTAGCCTGAGTCCTGGGATGCAGCCCAGGGCTCCCTGCTGACTTATGTTTGCTCAAAACGATGCTGTGAACTACTCTGACCCATAAAGTTGCTGTTTTGATACTGTTCTCTGGGCCCAAGTATTAAGACCAGTTTCTCCTTTGTCCCATTTGGTACATCAGAAAGTAAATTTGAATATTAGAGTGCACAGTGGTTTTGCTTAGGATGAATTCTGACCTTTAGCAAGCAGAGCATTACAAAATCACAGCCCAACTTCCTTCATTTGAAATAAATTGTTTTAAAAATAAAATTATTCTTATAGCTAGAAAACTGAACACTGCTATGTCCCTGTTTTCAATCTAAACATTAGACTCATGCCATAGAAGAGTGAACGGATCCAACAAGTTAGGTGTAATTGTTTTCCGAGCACTGCTTCTGGGATATCAGCCATCAAGAAAATCTCTCTGGGGATTAGGTATTCAATAAATTGCCTCTATAGAATTACCTCATCATAAATCACCATATTCTATCTATTTTTACAAGGAGGGGGGAACCCTGCACCATTAAGATGACCATGAAAATTTCATTATAAAGCCCTGCCTTCACCCAATCATAAGTATATTAAAAATTCTTTTTCTCTGAAATTTAAATAAAAGCAACTTTCCTTTTAATAATGCTTGAAAAAGGTCTTCATTTGTTTAAAGTGGAAAATTATATATAAAAAGAGGGAAAATGCCTTTCTCCAATTTACTCATAGATTAAATTTTCATGCTAATTAAAATTGCTGAAATTAAAAGTTTTGGACTTCCCTGGCGGTGCAGTAGTTGAGAATCAACCTGCCAATGCGGGGGGCATGGGTTCGAGCCCTGGTCTGGGAAGATCCCACATGCCGTGGAGCAACTAAGCCCATGTGCCACAACTACTGAGCCTGCGCCCCAGAGCCCGAGTGCCACAACTACTGAGCCCACATGCTGCAACTACTGAAGCCCACATGCCTAGAGCCTGTGCTCCACAACAAGAGAAGCCACCACAATGAGAAGCCCGTGCACCTCAACCAAGAGTAGCCCCGGCTCGCCGCAACTAGAGAAAGCTCGCGCTCAGCAATGCAGACCCAACGCAGCGAAAACAAAACAAAACAAAAAAACTTTTGACAATTGGAAATGTAATGCTATTATAAATAGTACCGACTGGAAAACGTTCATCCATTTAATCAGTGTAGCATTTTTCATCTTTGCCTTTGTGCCGTCAGCATTTTTCATCTTTGCCTTTGTGCCGTCAGCCCTGTTTTTAAGTGGGATACAAGTTCAAGGAAATGTCTCTATATCTGCAACTAACTTAAAAGTGCAATCAGGGCTTCCCTGGTGGCGCAGTGGTTGAGAGTCCGCCTGCCGATGCAGGGGACACGGGTTCGTGCCCCGGTCCGGGAAGATCCCACATGCCGCAGAGCGGCTGGGCCCGTGAGCCATGGCCGCTGAGCCTGCGCGTCCGGAGGCTGTGCTCCGCAACGGGAGAGGCCACAACAGTGCGAGGCCCGCGTACCGCAAAAAGTGCAATCAATTAGAGTACAATTCTGAATCCATGTTTATTTACTCAGTATTTACTGACCCCTTCCTACGTGTCCGGCACTGTTCTGGGTACTGGGCATTCAAAAATCAATAAAACCACTACTACTGGACCAGATAAATTGAAAATAAACTAACTGCAGTCAGTCTACATACAGAATTGTTAAAACATAATGCTTGGTCTTATTTTTTTCCCTCAAGAGAATTGTTACATCTAAATCTTATGTTTTTAAAATGCCTTTAAAAAATAAAAGTCCTAAAAAGAAACTTATTAGAAATGGGGCACCGTTTCACCAATAAAACATATGGCTCATGGGGATTCCCAAAGAACACTGAAGCAGACTCTCCTATCTCCAGCCAGGATTGTAGCAAAATTGTCCTAAACATATAAACTCTAATAAAAAACAGCAAGTAAACATTGTAGCAAGGAAACATTCATTAAAAAAAAAAAAGTCATAACTGACTATCCTAGTCCAACTAGGATTCTGAGCAAATCTACAGTGCATTTCCACTATTAATGGGTTAGGCATTGTTTTTTTCAGGAAAAAAAAAGAAGTTATACCCAGAAATTACATATATTTCAAAGAAGTAATTTAGTACATGCCTTCTATTTGTTAAAAAGAGCCATTAATCCCACATTCGTATTATATTGTATCTCAAATTGCTTTATTCATGTGTGTGCTCATCTGTGAACTGAGTACCTGAGCATTTTGGGAAATTCCTGAGCATCTTCCTTTCAAAGCACCTCAAACAACCCCCAGCCCTTCAGCTCCAAGGGGCTTTTAACCTGATTGGTCGATTCTGGGAGGAGCTACATTTCCCAGAGAGGAAGGTGCATTATTTCTCTTTTTGAAGAAACAGTTAAATGAATTTCAGTAGAGCTTTTAGCATATTACTTTCTTTTCTTTCCATTGTATTTCAATAAAATTAAGTTTAGTGCTTTTTTAATGGAAAAATGTAAAGTGGTTATCTCAAGGTGACTGGATCAGAAGTTACATTTATTTTCTCCTTGATACTATTCTCTATTTCACTCTGTGTTCCGAGGCTGCCTAATTCAAGGTCTAGAACTCCAGTGTGGTACCGGTAGAGACCTCAACTCCTTTTGGCCCAAGTTCTGACCAGCTTTGCGGGAAAAAACGCCATCCTCCTGGACAGTTCAGTACAGCCTCCCTTACCACATGTTGAAATTTGGAGGCCACGGGTAACAAAGAGGGTTCTCTGTCTCCCTCTACAATTGTCTCTTGCGTACACATGTCACTCAGGGTCTTGAGGGGGTGGGCTGGGTGTGCTAAAGCTCTCTTAGCCTGAGTGTCTTTCTGTGAATGAGAAAAGGGTGTCCCTACTGGCCCCTGGGCTGAGTGCCCTGGGGCTGGCACAGCTTCAGCTACCCTGAGGGTGACCTGATGTGGTCCAGGACACTCCTGGGTCCCTTGGCAAATACCATCAAATATCAGCACCCATCCTAAGACCTCTTCTGTTTCTAAGGGTGACTTTCACAGTGTTTTGAAGTGACTTTGTGGCTCCAAGGGAGTGCTTGAGGGGGTCACTGCAAAGGGAAATTACAAACACAGGGGAGCTAGTCTCCACTCCCATCCCTCTGGTAGCTGTGTTTTCATCTGCTTTTACGTGTTGAGGTTCATCTAAGACTGCTTTAGGAGAAAGGATTCAGCTGTTTTGGGGTTTTTTTTTGCGGTACGCGGGCCTCTCACTGTTGTGGCCTCTCCCGTTGCGGAGCACAGGCTCCGGATGCGCAGGCTTAGCGGCCATGGCTCACGGGCCCAGCCGCTCCGCGGCATGTGGGATCTTCCTGGACTGGGGCAAGAACCCGCGTCCCCTGCATCGGCAGGAGGACTCTCAACCACTGCGCCACCAGGGAAGCCCTCAGCTGTTTTTTGAAAGACTGAAAACCACTGTTTCTAGTTTACCTCACACATGTAAAAATTTCCTACTTTAGTTCACAACTGACTTGACTGCTTGATGCTAGAGGCCAGCAGGGGACATGCTGATGAAGGGGGAAGAACAGAACGAGGAGGAGGAGGGGCCCTTACTGCAGCTGGCAACTTGGCTGCTCTCTGCCCGACAATATGGTTCCAGTACCAAGTAATCCAAAAGGCAGGCACATTACCTATGTACGTATGTTGACAGCAACCATCATTTCAGGAACATACTCTTCTGAAGAAGATTAACTTTTCTCATAGCAATCTCACCTATTTTGATCAGTGGCCTGGCACCATTTTGAAGACATTTACCTGATAGAAAGTCATGGGAACAGTTGAGAACAGTAGTTCCTGGTTGAATCCAAGAAAGGGGAATCTCTTCCGGCTTGGGTGAGCCCAAGATCACAATGTCAGCCTCATGAAGCTAGAAAGAAAAAGAAAAACACCACACACATTTTCAACTGTAGCATAAAGATGTGACGATCAACGCCAATTGCCTTCAGTGTGACAGACAACAATCTTCAGAGTTCAGTTCCACACGGATGCACTGACAGAATCACTTTACTATTTACTAATGTAGCTCATATTAGTACAAACCAAATGTGATCATCATATCCTAGAAAAAAAAGGAAGCTTTAAAAATTTCTTCAGGGGGACTTCCCTGGCAGTCCACTGGTTAAAACTCTGCTTCCACTGCAGGGGGCTTGGGTTCGATCCCTGGGGTGTGGCATGTGGGGAACTAAGATCCCACATGCCGTATGGCATGGCCACAAAAAGGAGAGAGACAGAGGACAGTTCCATCATTGTGATCTGTATAGCAACAAAGAAAATAAAGTGTTTACTCTTATTAAAAAAAAAATGTCTTCAGGGCAGTCACTTCAGCATGTATACTATGTGTAGTCTTATCATTTACATGTTTTCAACACTAACTGCAATATCAAGAAAAAGGATGGGGCCAAGGAAACTGCACAGATGGGAGGAGGAGACTGCAAGTCGAATGGGGTGGACACCATCTTGACTCATGCAGCATCCTGACTTAGGGGGGAGATAGTGCTGGTCGCAACGAAGCCACTTGAAGATCTGATCAGTGCAGGGAGCCTTCCGGCCTGTACAACTGCATAATCAAAATTAGACCCATGTGGAACTTGTACTAGATCCATGGACAGATTTTCAAGAGCTCAAGCAAGAATCTCATTTTCCTTGAGGTCCTGGTTAGTCTCTTGTCAAACTGTTTGTTTTTTTTCTTAAAGAAAAAGGAAACAATGCAACCACTACTACAAAAGACATCTGCATGTCTGCCCTGTTTGTATTTCGATAACACAGCACAGGAGGAGCATGTCTGGAAGGATGGTTCTGAAGTAGGGTAAGAGGTTGGCTCTGGCCTCAACAGAAGAATGACCACCTGTCCCAGTACCAACTAAGCAACCAAAGACTTCAAACTGGATCCATATGTGGAGGGAGAGAGCTGAAGAAGGAATCTTAGACCCATGGGGAAAATACCAACAACTGTGCATGTCAGCTCACAAATACATGAGATTGGTGTCATTATACCCATTTAATGGACAAGTAAACTGAGGCTCAGGGAGTGTAAGTACCTCTACGGTATGTCCTGTCTCCCCAGCGAACCCAGCCTTGGAATACTCAATACTCTATGAGGCAGAAAGAGAGGGAAGCTGACAGCCCTCCACTCTGCAGTGCTGATGGCCCCTCCCCCATTGCTTTTCCCACAGACTTCAGTGCCCTGCAACTGACTGCAGACTCTTCAGAATCAAACAGACAGGAATGGAAGACAAAACACAAAAACACTCCCAGTGCCACTGCCCTCACCCAACCACCCAACAGCCCAGGAAGTGAACGGGCTCCAATGGTCCTCATCCGCTCTCAGCTTGGACAAGCTGATCGCTGAAGATCACGGGGAAGACCAGTCCAGTTCCTCTGCCCGAGTCTGTAACACTGTTTGGGCAAGAGGCTGCATCAGCTGAAGTCTCAGGAATCTTGGGAACAAAAAAGCCAAGATCTAGAGCAGCTCCGAGCTCCCGTGACAGAGGAGAAGCATGGTGAAAATTTAAATGCACAGGTTAACATCCCAGAAACACCTGATCAGCTGGATCATGCAAATAGGGGAGAGCAATTCAGTAAGTACCGCTGATGAGGCCCAAAGGTGCTCACTGCTTTTCAGCACCGCCCTTCATTAAGGCACAGGAAGAATCTCTGTGAGTCTGTATTAATCACGTGCAAAAAGAGGTCCCTATTGGAGAAACCACTTTTTTAATGCCCAAGTCACAGTACTGTGAACCCGAATTAAGAGGTTTACAGCCAATATTCCCAGCAATCTAATGCATTAACACCCCATGGGTTCTGGACAGATAGAGCTGAAAGGCAGCCAAACTTGCAGGTGATGTTATATTTAGGGGAAAAATGTGTTCTTATGGAAAGAGGATTTTAAACATCTGATAAGAAAATACCTGTGTTCTTTTACCACTGCGGACACTCAACCACAGTAAGACTTGAAACACAGACGCTTGGCGTGTGGCAAGTGATCAGCGGATAAGAAACGCCATTTCGCTGCATTTTCCACGCTCGACGGCGGCAAAAACAGAACATGTTAAAACATCTACAAAAAGGAAGTTAATACGTACAAGACTGCAATGTTCATTTTGGAAAAAGCCAAGGATCACAGGTTTAATTGAGTCCCCTAAGAGCACTTAGTTTCCTACATGTGGTGTCTTCGGTACAACCTGTTCTTTTCATTACCGATAAATCTCGGAAATCTCATTCCGACCCCTTAACTGTATACCTAGACTCGGCTCAAAAACGGGCTGTGCTAACAAGCAACTGGGGGGGAGGGCAGTTGATCCCGCAAAGGCCAAAATCTCCTCCCCCAGCCGTGATTGCATCGGAGATGCTAATCTTTCTGGAAAGGAAAAGTGCTAGATGCTTAAATCAATAAATAACCCACGAAGGGCCAGGCGAGGTTTTTAACGAGCTATGATTCAAGGAGAATTATCATCTCACTGGCTGTTTCTACTTTCTTCCTCCCTAATGGGAAGGACCCTGGCCAAAGCCTGGCTTGAAACTTTACTCATAACAAAATATTGCCTTCTCTGCTGAGACTTGAGTGCAAGCAGCTTTCAGCGAACCGCCCACTCCCCAGGCAGAAGACCAAATGTTAAAACAATCGCAAGACACAGGTATGCAGGCATTTAGCGTGGAGCACGTGGGAAGGCGGAGGGTTTCGATACCATGAAAACTACTTTTCTGAAGTCACCGCTTTTTCAGGGAGTGTGGATGGGGGACAGGTCTCAGAATACGGAGGGGGAGATGGAGGACTTGCAGAGCTATAAGGAACCTCACAACTTTGTATTTAGCAAATGAAATGCATTTTAAAGTGGAAACTCCAGAAAGGACAGCCCCACCTTCCTAGTCAGAAGACAGGACTTAACGCTATCAACGATTTTGAAAGGGCACATATGAATCTCAGGCATGAGATGTCTATGCCTACAAAAGGTAGGACAGGTTTAAAAAAAGGTTTGGAGCTATGTCCTGAAGCATCGTGATTGAATTACCTGAGACCTATCAAACCTGCTTCTACATCCTTCAAAAGTTATCAACACAAGTCAGAAAATAAAGTTCAAAATGAAGAATAACTAAAAAAAAAAAAAAAGGTACTCAAAGACACGCTTCTCAAATTACAGTGACTGAAGAGAATAAAAGAGATCCAGGATTCTTCAGTGAATATACTCATTCACCTGCCACCTCTCAAGTGCCACCTGGGGCAGACACTGAGGTTGCTGAGGATAGGAATATAAAAATCCCTGCCTACAATATTTGAGAGCTGGGGATCTTCAAGATGGAGGCACAGGGCAAACCACTGGAATACGGAAAAGAAACAATTAAACATTCGATTTCTACTTCTTTTGGTAAAATACTTAAAAACTTTACTAGTGTTTAACACCCGGCAGTCCCTGTGCGACAGGGACATCCGGCAGCTGTCACACACGGTTAAGTACAGAGAGGGGCCCCGAGGGAGGGAGGGAGGTGACCCGGCCCTCATTCTTTCACTTTCAATGAACTGGGACACTTTGTGGTTAGTGCGAGCCGGGTGAGTGGCTTCACAGATCACATCTTGTTCCGCAGAAGAGTCTTCACAGTGCTCTCCAATGACAGGGCGTGTCTGTGAAATCTCATGTGGCGTGGAGGCCCCGTGGCTATCTCATGGCCAAGTCCTAAAAAGAGTGAAGTGCTTTTCTTTTTTATTAAATGTCACTTTCTTTCAATAAATGCCAAATTCCCAAATTTGCCGGCCTTTTCTTGATAACAGATAAGTAGTTGTCAGACCGGGCTGCTCCGGTTGCCCTCACACCATCAGCTGTGTTTTAGGAAGATTACTCTGGATGCTGGATTGAGAAGGATCGGAGGGGCTGAGAGGGAAAGCATTATACTGCAGCAGGCAGAGGACGGGTCTGGTAGGAAGCTGGATGCCTGGAACTGAGGAAGGTCAGGAGGATGCGGGTGCAGGCTGGGATCTGCCAGCATTATAGATATAGTTAAAACTAGAAGCTTGGACAAGATCCCCGAGGGAAACGGGTAGGATGGGGAGGAAAAAGGTGTTTAGTGCATCCCTTGGGAACACTCATCTTAAATGACAAAAGACGGGAATAAATGACATGACTCTGGTGTGATCCCAGACACAGGAAGGACTGGGTGTCTTCAAGCAGGCTGCTAAGGGGAAAGGGTGTGGTCAGCCGGTTCCCGTGATGCCCAATGGTTAAGCAAGCTAAAAGTAAAAAAACCTCCGTTTTTGGCAATCAGGAACTCATCAGTGACTTTATTATAGAAACGGGTATTGGCAACCATGCCTGGGTAAACTCTTGCCCTTTGAGTCCAGTGCATTCCCTGCCTATGGAGATTTCACTGAGTCAGAGTTTTTCATGAGCAGAGTCCCTGTTTATCCATAAATGATTCAAACTTAGAATGTCTAACTTTTTATTCGAATTAACTGAATATCTACCAAAGGATCCTTGCTTTGTACCCATGGGTAAATATACATACTTTGCTGCAATATTAAGCATACTATCAAATGAGAACATCAAAATAACTGTGGAAACTCTAAAATAAGAAGGTCAAACCATGTTCATTCAGATGTTGTAATACTTTGGCGAGATAAGAGAATGAGTCTCAGCAAACGGTACCTCCCCCACTTCAGCAAGTGATCTCATCCCAGAGAATTTTTTTCCTTTCTGGAATTGCCCATGTTTCTTTTTTCCACTCTCATCTGTGATCAGTAGGACATTATTGGCTTTTAAAATTAAGACCTATTTCATAAATCAGAATGACGACAAGCCAAATGGATAATTTGGAGTATGATCACAGCACTTATCTCCCCAATTTTTCCCCCAAAGGTTAATAAATGACCTTCCTTTTTCTAAAACGTTCATGTCTTACTTCATCATTCAACATATTTACTGCTCAACATATGAGAAGAGTGTATCAAAGATAGTCAGTTGTGTCCCAAATGATACAGAAAAGACAGTTAATCCCTCTTCAAGTTTACTTGATTCTCACATAAATTATGATGGATGATAAAAGGAAAATGCAACCTCAAATCCAGTAATGGATATACTTTGATTCATCAAGAATAATTCCCTTTCTCGTACCCTAGGAAGAAATAAAACTAAAAAGTAGGGCTGAGACACACACACACACACACACACACACACACACACACAGTGTGAGCTCACACCTGTGTGTGTGTGCGTGTGTGTCTGTGCGATGAGAGATAATCTAATATGACAAAGACTCAGAACCACGTAGCACAAAAATGTGGAAAAGACCAAGTTATGGTCCCCAGATCCACGAGAAGCAAGCCGCACTTCACAGAGGCAGGACAGCCTTATGATTTACGGTTATGCCGTGTTGAAGTTAAGGTGAACTGATGAGACTGTGGGAAATTCAGCGTTGCGTCGCATTTCCCGCCATACCTGTGCTTTCCAATTCTGAACCCTGGGCTGCACATAGGATTTCTGCATCCCACTTCCCCTGAGTAACTCTCTGGCCTCAGTTGCCTCCTTGGAGAAGTGAAGAAGCTGCACTTGACAGAGAGGAACTGAGGTGCAGAGGGAAGAGCGTGGCAGGTGGGGTTTATAAGACCCGGATTCATATTCAGGCTCTGCTGCTTTTCAGTGACAACCAGGGTCAAGGCACCATACATAACACCTTGCTTTCAGGATATAATGCTAGTGAGCGAGTATATGAAAAGACTTTGAAAACGAAATCTGTACACCGATGTGAGGTGCTTTATCATTATAGATTATGTTAAGACCTACCAACTAGAGAATTCTAATTCTACATCCTTAGGAAGCATTTACACTGGAGAGGAAGGGGTAAAAGATAGAGCCAGGCTCTGCCGATGGTGCGGACAGGCAAGCAGGGATGATCTGTAGGTGGACGGGAGGTGATGTCACTGCCCTGATCTCCGCAGGACACAGCCTGGAGCCCTTCCTTTGTGCAGTACCTGCCTTGAACTATCTGAGACTTCACACGCCCCCTTTGGATCTCACGCCAACTTTCAACAGATTCTCTCAGATCCCTTTCTCAATGCTGCTAAATATAAATGGCCTGATTTGGGGGCTTTTTATAAAGTTCTATTCACCTCCTTCTCTGGTGCTAATAAGCACGACAATGACCAGGCAGAAGCAAGAGTGAGAGGAATGGGAGCTGACATCCAAAGGCATTTTCAGTCCATGAAACATTGAAAAATCTGTCAAAGAAACTCAGGGGGCTACATTATCCAGGTCACTTAATCACACATTACTCAGTAGCCTTGGTATTTGCTTGGCACAAGATCTGTGGTGCCCCGGGGTCGGTGGTATCTTCTCCACCCAGCCACTACAGGAGGGTGGGGTGGGGGCGAGGGACTCACATCAATGAGGCTGTACTGCGTGTCCACACACCTGACCAGGGTGCCCCCAACCCTGCCCTCTCAAGAGAGTGGACACATCCGTTCTGAAGAGTGCCCCTGGAGGGGTGGTGAGAAGTCCAGGGCTCAGGGAGCAACTGGCTTCCTTCTCTTAGGAAGATATCTGTGGGACTATTAACTGTGGGAATGAGACAATGGTGAACTCAACCCAAGTCTAATGTCTTGGGCCTTGGTCCCGCTGATGTTCCCCGTCCGAGCTGTCAGATACTTTTGGGTGTTAAAGATTAGACTTTAAAGGTCCTTGTAAAGATTGGGTTTTGTGATTATCTGGAGTAAGAGCTGACATGGGATAGTGGCTAAAAATACTGGCTGTACTGTCACCTCTATCATTTTTAAATTATATACATTTGCACAGTCTCTTTACTTCTCTGAGCCTCAGTTTCCTCATCTATGATATGGGAAGAGAGTCCTGCCTAATAGGATGGCTGCAGACTCAACGAGATAACACAAGTGCAGGACAGTCCTGGTTCATAGTAACCACTAACTCAATGATTATTAGCTGTCCTTACTGCTGTTACCATATGTTACTGGTTTAAGGGTAGCCTCTCTGGTGAAAAAGAATTATCATGCTCATCAGAAATCTTGGAGGCCAGAAGGCAGTGGGATGACATATTTAAAGTGCCTGAAGAAAAAAAGATCTGTCAACTGAGAATTCTATATCCAGCAAAACTGTACTTCAAAAAAAAAGGGGGGGAGAAATGAATACATTTGCATATTAAACAAAGTGGAGGGAGTTCGTTACCATTAGACCTGCTCTACAAGAAGTGAAAAGACACTAGTCAGTAACTCCAAGCTGTGTGAAGAGATGAAGATCTCCAGAAAAGCCAGTATTCTTGTATTTTTGGTTTGAAACTACACTTATAATTTCCTACACGATTTAAAAGACAAATGCATTAAAAATTATAAATATAAAAAAGAAAAAAAAACTCGTGTAACTTGCCAATCTAGTCCAGTTTAAAAGCTAGGGTTTTCCAGGAATTCCCTGGTGGTCCAGTGGCTAGGACTTGGCGCTTTCACTGCCGTCGGCCTGGGGTTCGATCCCTGGTCAGGGAACTAAGATCCTGTAAGCCACGTGGCTCGGCCAAAAAACAAAAGCTAGGGTTTTCTCCACAATCTCTGGAAAATAGATTACTTTTTCAAAATCTCATATGTATAATACACATATATTTAGAATTTTCCAATTCCCTTTTTAAGGCCTTTTGTAAGCCATGCTACGTACCGAATTTAAAGTGGAAATGACTTTGTGATAATTTAGCTTGGCTCAAGAAAACAGCCTACTTTGATCCTTCAAGTGTGAAAGACCTGTATTTTTTCCTTCTTCTTTTAGTGCTAGTTTTGACGATCTCTGTGCTCAGGAGAAACAAGATCCTCTGAGACAAACAAAATACAACGGTTCTCTTATTCCGGGGTTATTTCTTATACACGCAGCTGGGATTGACCTGATTCGTTGCAGCTGGAGGCCGTTTTGCCATCATCTTCCAGCTGCGCCCGACCGCAGATTCAGAAGAGGCTTTCCAGCCAGTGGAGCAAGTGAGGGCGTGTGAGCACACCCCCGGGGTGCCTGCCAGCCTCTCTTCCCTGGAGAGGGGTACCACTCCACCTCATAAATACTAAATGCAGAACATTTGCTTTTGGTATCAGAGTGAACTCCTTGGGGTGAGGAAGAGGACATCTCCAAATCTAGGCCAATTTTCACAGGGCGGAAGGCTGTCCCCTCCTACAGAAGGGTGTCATTCCACTCCAGGGGCCTGGGGAGTTGAGTGAGGGGCCTTCGTTTGGGCGGAGGAAGGAGGGCGATTCCTTATCTGGACCCAAAAACATCACACCCAGTGCTTTGGGGTACCAACAGCAGATGCTCCATAGAGTGTAGCTAATTTGGATCAGTGCCCAGACATTCTTCCCCTCTCCCATGTAAATACAGGATGCATCTCAAAGCAGAATGCATCTTTGGTTTGATGCTGCAAAACAAAGCAGGAAACTTATTCTTAATTTTGAATCATACACTCAAGAGGGGCATAAACTATCAGAATACAGAAGTCAACTCTCTTTTCTGTACTTCTCTAAAAAGGCAAATCTCAATTCTCATGTTCAGACTCCATGAGATTTTATGCGTAATCAGTATCCAAAGATTATCTTTAGATCTAGGCAGGCTGTTAGAGAAGGGATCCATTTCTATTTAACTAACTCAATGTAACGACTCCTCAAAATCATAGGAAGGACTACTGTTCCTGGTAAACCACTACTACTACTGGTAAACCAGGAATCCCCAGCAGACGTGATTTGAAGTGCAGCAGCCTGAGTAACACAGGCATCAGGGAAGGAAGAGGTCCATAGCCCTGGAGGTGAGGACCAGAGGGAGAGCCCACACTGGTCAAAGCTGGGCACCCACTCTCTCAGGGACACTGTCTCTTAGTTCTCCTCCAATAAGGAAGCCTGGGTCCTGATTTTTTATTATCTCCTTACAATGTGATTACCCACTGGCCTTTCCATTTCCACACTGAGGATCAACTGCACATCCGTATGGTGAAACTTGCCAGTGTCCTTCCTGACTCACCATCAGTAACAGCCAAGCCATTACCAGGGATCCTGTGCTAAGCAAACTTACGTGATCACTGAATTCTCACAGCAGCCCCATGAGCCACGGAGTATCATGATCCCCATTCTCCACATAAGGAGACAGGCTCAGAGAGGTTAAACAACAGATAAGGCTTGAATCCAGAGCTGTCTCCACCAATGCCTATGTTTTATTGCTTCCCGAGAACACAGATGTTGTCTCTGACTCCAGACCTTCAAAGACAGTTCCTACTGGTTGCAGCAGGCTGCGACTGCTTCAAGGTCATCCCAAACTTGAAAGGCTACATGTAGTTTAGGAGGTGCTGGACAGGACTCCAGTGTTACAGTCACCCCCTGATCCCCAAACCCTCACCCCCCTGGTTTTGAAAATCCCCCTCCAGATGGCCAACAGTGGGGTCTTGTCCCATGTCAGGTACAAATAAGCAGGTAAGAAATGCTTTTCAAAGATAACGTCCTGTGACCTAATAGCTACAACCCTTTGCTTGCTCTTTTCTCTCCCTGATACTTAGTATTGTTGATAATGAAAAGATAAATGGGCCATAATCTTTTTTTTTTTTTTTTTTTTTTCGGTATGCGGGCCTCTTACTGTTGTGGCCTCTCCCGTTGCGGAGCACAGGCTCCGGATGCGCAGGCTGAGCGACCATGGCTCACAGGCCCAGTCGCTCCGCGGCACGTGGGATCTTCCCGGACCGGAGCACGAACCCGCGTCCCCTGCATTGGCAGGTGGACTCTCAACCACTGTGCCACCAGGGAAGCCCCAATGGGCCATAATCTTAAAATGCACTGTTCAGATGCACTTATAATGCACTATAATCTTAAAATGCATTGTTGATGGAATTAGAAAACAAAAATCCGAATCTGTTGTTAAATTTATACTTTCAAGGATTCTCAGTGAAGGTTTTCCAAGGGTGGACACAGCCTGTCCCATTCAGGTGTCCTAGGACACTAACTTGTGCCTGTGTGTTCTTTGCACCACATTAATTGTCATCACTGTGGTCTGCAGAGGGCGCACTGACCCTCTGAAACCAGGCCCAGCAATGGCCTGTGTTTCAGAAATAAAATATAGGAATATTGAAAAGTCAAATGTCAGGCAGAAGCATGGAGGCATATCAGCGGGAGGTACGTGACGAGTGAAGTTGGCTGCTAGCACCAAACAATGGAAAGATACAGCCTTTATCCTGTGGTGTGAGGGGAGCCTGTTGTATGTAAGTAAGCCAGGTAGAGAGGGCCAAACACCAGAGACCAAATGAACTTTAAAGACAAGCACAGGGAGCCCGGAATCTTTCCCTATTTTTGGCTATAAAGTTGAAGCAATAAAAAGAGTGGGAGCAGAAACGAGCACACCATTGTAAAGCAATTATACTCCAATAAAGATGTTAAAAAAAAAAAAAAAAGGGCTTCCCTGGTGGCGCAGTGGTTGAGAGTCCGCCTGCCGATGCAGGGGACACGGGTTCGTGCCCCGGTCCGGGAAGATCCCACATGCCGCGGAGCGGCTGGGCCGCTAAGCCTGCGCGTCCGGAGCAACGGGAGAGGCCACAGCAGAGAGGCCCGCGTACCGCAAAAAAAAAAAAAAAAAAAAAAAAAAGAGTGGAAGTTGACAGCCTATAAGATTCACGGTGGTGCCACCGTAAGTGCCAGGGACTTAAGAAAACAAAATGTGTGTGCAATGTCAGCTCTTGAAAAGAGCCTTCTTAGACATGCGGGAACCAGAATGCTATTCAATTTCTAGATTCTCTAGAGAATAAAGCCTTGTAATCATCGTTCTCAAAGTTAGGGTGAGCTTTATCCAAAAGAGTCAAGGTGATTTATTTCCATAATAAAAAAAGCACTTTGAAAGATGTCTTTGTTGTTCAAAAATACAGATACAACTAGCAAAAGTATCTGTGACAGCTGTGAAAACACTGAATTGCCAATGAAGGCATTTTTCTCTTTTCGGCACAGCTGTTCAGTTCAGGGCAAGTTTACTGTCCTCTTCTACTAAGCTTCCCAACCTAAAATCCTGGCCTCTCAAGTATGATACATTGTCCTTGAATTTTCTTGAATAGGCTGCCACCACGTGGTGACCACTAAAAAAGCACATAGGCTTGAGTTTAATTGCAAGACCATGTTGCTGGGCTATTTTAAAACAAGGAGGAATTATGTACATCAGATCCACCTGCCACTGAAAAATTACAAATCTCAGTCAAGAGGCCCGTCTCCCCTGGACAGGACTACAACTTGTTGGTTTCCATCCTCACGTTGCAAAGTGAAGAACATGTATTTTTAGATTTTAGTAATTTACTGTACTTAATGTGCTTTTAATTTAACTTCACTTTGCTTGAAATTTGTGAAATTCATTGTCAGTTTTTGAAATTAAAAACTTTATTAACTATTTCAGACGTGAAAATGTAAAAGAATAACATAACACACCTGGACATCCCGCTCATTGGCTAGTTTAAGGAAAGGCATGACCAACACAAGTGAAGGTCCCCTAGTCTCCTCTTACCTACCTGCACATCTTTGTCCTGTCATGGTTTTCCTGATCTGGTTCAGTTTCCACTCCTTTCTTTATACTTTTACTTTATATGTATGCAGTCCTAAAAATATATACATGGTATTGATTTAAAACCCTATATAAATGGTGTTGGATGAAATACAGCCTTCTGCAACGTGCTTCTTTCCAGTGAATGCTGTTTTTAAAAATTCTTTCTTGTTGATATTTACAGCTCTAGTTTTCTTCAAAATTGTCTTGTTTTTGTCCTTGTGCTTCCATGTAAATGGAATCAGCTTGTCAACGTCTACACAATAATATTATGTCAGGATTCTGATTCAAATTTATAGACTGATTTGGGGAGAATTAGTATCTTTAAGATGAGTCTTCTTGGGCTTCCCTGGTGGCGCAGTGGTTAAGAATCCGCCTGCCAATGCAGGAGATATGGGTTCAAGCCCTGGTCCGGGAAGTTACCACATGCCACGGAGCAATGAAGCCCGTGTGCCACAACTACTGAGCCTGCGCTCTAGAGCCCGCGAGCCACAACTACGGAAGCCCGCGTGCCTAGAGCCCATGCTCCGCGACAAGAGAAGCCACCGCAACGAGAAGCCCACGCACTGCAACAAAGAGTAGCCCCCGCTCTCTGCAACTAGAGAAAGCACGCACGCAGCAAGGAAGACCCAACGCAGCCAAAAATAAATAAATAAATAAAATAAAATAAATTAAAGATGAGTCTTCTTATCCGTGAATATGGTATCTCTGCTTTTAATTGGGTCTTCTTAATGACATTCATCAAAATTATATAATTTCTTTCAAAAGGTCAGAAATAACTTTTGTTAAATATATTCCTAGATACCTTATATTCTCATTGTTATCATAAATTGTATTTCTTTAAAAATTAATTTTCTAACTGTGGGGGGTAGTGTTTAAAAATGCAATTGATTTTTGCATGTTGATCTTATATCCAAGAACCCAGATGAACTCTTACTAATTCTGTTATTTTAATAGGTTCTTTTGGACTTTTTATGTAATCATATTACCCAGGATTGATGACAGTCTGGTGTCTTCTTTTCTGATCATTATGAATTTTCTTCCTTTCTTTCTTCATGTTACTGCATTGTCCAGGAATTCCCACACAATGCTGGTTAGGAGTACTAATAACAGGCGCCCTTGTCTTTCCTAATTTAAGAAAATGTTTCTAATATTCACTGTTAAATGAGATTTTTCACTCTAAGTTTTTATAGATGTTTTATCTTGTTAAGGAATTTCCTTAAATTCCTAGTCTAATGTTTTTCTCAGGAAAAAATCATAATGAATATTAGATTTTATCTAGTGACTTTTCTGCATCTACTATGGTGACGTATAGTTTTTAATCTGAGAATGTGGAGAATTACATTAATACATTTTAACAGATTTTAATGTTAGACCCCCCCTGCAATCCTATGATAGTCCCAATGGGATACCGGATTTGGTTTTCTATTTTGCTAACAATTATTTCATCTATGTTCATAGGTGAAATTGGCCTGTAATTATCCTTTAGCATCTTGTCATTGTCTGCACTGGGCACTCATACAATGACTTAGGAAATGTTCTTTTTCTATTCTCCAGAGTAAATGTTCTTTACTGTGGTAACTCATTTATAAAATGACCTAGTGTCTTTTTTGTTTGCTTGTTTGCTGGGTAGACTGATTCAATGTCTTCAATTATATATAAGACTACTCAATTTTACTTGAATCCATTTTGTAAGTTACAGTTTCTAGGAAAGTTTTCATTCCATACAATTTTTCAAATTTATCAGCAGAAAGTTGATCATATTCTCCTTTTCAAAAAATAATTTTTGCTTCTGTGGTTATGTCCCCTTGCTTGTTCCTAACATTGCTGGTATTCTCTCTTTTTGTCTTAATTAGTTTGGCTAGTGGTGTGTCTATTTTACTAGACTTTTCCAAGAACCATCTTTTGGCTTTGCTGATAATCTCTCATATTACATATTTGTTTTCTATTTCAGTCATCTGCTCTTTTGTGTTCATCCTTTGAGATTTTCTGCTGTTCTCTCTCTAACTTTTTATGTTAAACGATCAGCCTATGCATTTCAGTCCTCCTTTTCTAATACAGGCATCGAAGGATATGTTTCCAACATGAAGGATGCTTACCTTGCTTTGAAGCTGAGGTGCTTTCCACTGGGAGCTCATTGTCATGGACCCTTTTCTCTGGAACAGGCATTGCAGGGTGGCTTCCAAAGACCCGTGGGCGCCTATTACCAAGACTTTCTGTCCATCTAAGGTGACACCTACCCACCAAATGGAAATTCAGTATTATAATCAAAACCTCAAAGTCTTCCTCCCATACAGCTTTAATGTAAGGAAAAATAGCTTTTATTTTAAATTAATTTAATTTTTGGACAGGAAAGCAGTATTTATTGGTGGGCGTGAGTAAGGAGGGGACAGCGCCAGCGCTCTCGTGAGTGAAGGGCTTGCCATGTGTCCAGGGGGCCACGATCAGGGATGTATTCGATCCCACAGCTATCTGGGATGAGCCACTTTTCTACCACCATGTTTTCATATTCATCCGCATTAAACTTAGTAAATCCCCACTTCTTGGAGATGTGAATCTTCTGACGGCCAGGGAACTTGAACTCGGCCTGTGCAGGGCCTCCATCACATACTCCTTGTTCTGCAGCTTGTTGCGGATGGACATTACGATTTGGCCAGTGTGGACCCAGGCCATTGTGCCCTGGGGCTTTCCAAAGGCACCGCACATACCTGTCTGGAGCCCAGACTGGGGACAGCATGGCAGACATGAATGTCCACTGGAAAGGGCTGTCTCGGAGTCCCTTAGGGCAACCCATACAGGCAAGAGGCTGCACACACTGCCAAGGAGGCTGCTGTGTGCAGCCACTGCACACTGGGCTCCCACGGGGAAAAGAGCAGGGTTGGCTTAATTGGCTGCAAAAATATAGCCTTTTAAAACTTGGCCCTCTGAGCACCAAACCTACAATGACTATAAGCCGTAACTTATTCCTTCTTTGCAAACTTTATGGTAGAGTGACCTAGAATCATCATCCTAATTATCCATATGATGGAAAAACACTGTCTATATGGATTATCTCAGAGATTTGAGCTTAATGGCTAATGTCCTAAAGGTATATCTTGAAAGTTAATATTCTAATAGAACTTTGGTATATATTTTGGAATTTTTGTTCAGTCATTTCATGTTTGGGTGTAGGAGAGGCATTGTCTCCTTTTCACTCAAGCTGGTGTACAGAAAAAATTAAATACTGATTACTGAAAGAGATACTGCTCACTGATAGATCCTAATCTAGGTTTCTATACCCTAAACTATATCTGACAGCTTCTTCATTTAAGTTTTAAATATAAAACTTATCTAGGTTTACATATTGACAGATATGAGAAGTTGAAACTTGAAACATTTTTCATTGTGGTTATTTTGAGGGTTTCCTAAGAGAAACTGAGAAAACACAGGCTAATCATTCATCTTTACCAATTTCTCTTTAAAATTATAATACAGCTAATCTTATGAGAAAAATTTGCCAGTCATTTATATCTCCTAAAAGATGAGAAAAATAAAGCTGACACTGAATATCACTTCTGTGTTTCAATAAGTATCTTCCAGAAACAAGTCCTTACTAAAAACTCACATAAATAACAAAAAATAGAAAATAGCAACATTTCTGAAGGAGCATCATACCTGACTTTTCAAGAAGTTCAATTACAGCTCTGGCCACAGGTGAAACAAAACACTCATGGGCGTCCCCACGTACCAACTTCCCCAGGTTTACATCCGTTACTCTGAATCCAAAAATAAGAGAACAAGTAAGTCAAGCTTGGCCAAAACTCACTCATCTGTAATTCACATGAATTAATCCCAAATAATATCCAAGTCAATATTTGATATGATGAAATAAAATTTATCTTTTAAGGCAGGACAAGAAAAAATTAAATATAAAATTCTCTCTGCGTGGTTGTTTCGGCCTCTTCCCTCCCTCATGTGCAGTGTGTATCTGGGTTAAACATTCAGAGCTCCTCAAAGATGAGAATCCCTGCTTATTTTTTTTCTTCTGACACTAGCGATGTAACTTCTTAAAAGAACAGTGTTCTGGGCTTCCCTGGTGGCGCAGTGGTTGAGAGTCCACCTGCCAATGCAGGGGACACGGGTTCGTGCCCCGGTCCGGGAAGATCCCACATGCCGCGGAGCGGCTGGGCCCGTGAGCCTTGGCCGCTGGGCCTGCACATCCGGAGCCTGTGCTCCGCAACGGGAGAGGCCACAACAGTGAGAGGCCCGCATACCGCAAAAAAAAAAAAAGAACAGTGTTCTTTCCCAGCTCTGTAGGGGGTCGCGGTGACTTGCTGCTCACTTTGTACATGCTTACCTGGACTATATATCCTTGGTGAACTTTATGTAAAACATCAGTATGTCATTTTGATGTGCAATCCTTTCTCTCAAAAATGTATATGACTGTGCCTTCGACTTCTAACAGGTGGAACAGTTCTCAGAGCTTCCTGAGAATCTGCTTCCTGGGTTATAATCCTTGGTTTGGCTTGAATAAAATTCCCTTTTTTCCTTCTTAACTTGATAGTTAATTGAATTTTCATCGACAGATAGGTAGGATATATTGAATTATTAAATGGAAATGAAAGAGTGGGCAGGAATAGAGGTCATTAGCTTCTAGAGCAGCCCCTCAGGCAACTCCAACGTGGTCCCTGTGAGTCAGGACGACGCTGGGCGTTCTGGTTCTGCCTGGACAGCAGGACCGCAGCTGGAGGCCACGTGGGGCTTCACTGCTTAACGCTACGGAGCTCTGTTCAATGGACTACATGGAACAGTGGCCCTGGACATGTGCAATGCCGTGGTCCTACAGCCACTTCATCCTGAGGAAATTTACATCCCCATCAATATCAAAGTCCAGAACCAATCCTAGAAACCAGGGGTGACCCAGCAAGACCTGGATTCAAGGTCTGATCCCCACTCGACCTCAGTACTTATCTCCTTAAGGAAATTAAGGAAAAAAATGAGGGACCATGTCCTTTCAATGCCTTCCGTGTTCTTCCTCGGTCAAACCAAGGACAAAATAGTCCCTAGCTATTTAGCTTAAATTGACGGTCTCAATACAGGTTAGTAACAAAATGGAGATACTTGGAAAAGTTTTCCTAATTCTCTCTTTTTATGAAAGACTGGAAACTACACCTTGATACCCTGGGATTCTGGATGTTTTCTAATTGACTAGAGCCTCTTCCCCCTTTATGGTTTGTCTGCTATAGGATCGGAGATTTTCATGACAATTTTGTACCCATGTTTGAGTCTGCCTTAAGTCATAATAGGAGGCTAGGATAATGGGGGAACCTGGGTATGCCAGTGAGGCGCTGGTCACTCAATCCAGTCCCTACAAGACTAAGGTTATAAATTTGCTTACGACCCTGGAATGCTAAATATATCACGTTCTTTCTGGCCACGATACAGAAATTTCTTATTTCCATGTAGGAAGATGAGGTTTTTAACTTCCAGGAAACATCATGAACTCCCATATGGATGGTCAGTATTCCCTGTCCCATGAAGCTTACGTCATGACGTGAGTCTAAGACCAATATCAGAGCACTTGATATTCACAGTTTTCCCCTCAAGTTTCAAATAAAGCCTCACGTTATGAATGTAAGTGCTTGCTTTGTTTTTCTCCACTGGTCTGGGATTAAGGCAGAATGTGCTACTGTGGTGAAGCAGGTCCCTGGTTTTTTTCTCTCGTTTGGTAGAATTATCAAGGAAAAGGAAAAGCTATCAGAAGAGGAGAGCAGGCTAAGGACTCTGTAGGTCAGACAGGAGCTTCTCAAATGAGTATGATTTGGCCAAAATGGCACCCAAGCACTACAAAAGGGCAAGTGTATTTTCTCAAATACGTACTTTCTTAAGCATAATTTTACAAGCCCTCCAACTCCTGAAATATTTAGAATGATTTCATTCATGGCTCAATTACTGACATAGTTGAAAGAGCAGAATTTTAAAGAATTCACAGTAGAAAAACTAGTTTAGCAATGAGTCGATTGTTTTCTTTTATATGTTCTCACCCATCCACATCTTTTTCTGGTTTCAAGGCATTGAGGATTTTGTTGCTAAATGAGGTCTCGGAGATCTGAAGGGCAAGGCCATGTACTCTGGTGTCTTCATTAATCTTCAGGATCTCATCTATAATCTAAAATGAAAACTAAAGTCAGTTTTGCAAAAATAAGACCCAAGAACAGACGCTTTATGTCAAAAATAGATTCATAAAAATGCATCTGTTTTAGTTTCTTTTTTCTCCTTGTTGAAGACCTGGTGTAAAGCAGAATGAAGAAGTCTATGTTCCCCCTAACCACGTTTATAAAAGCTTGGCTGGGGCTTCCCTGGTGGCGCAGTGGTTGAGAGTCCGCCTGCCGGTGCAGGGGACGCGGGTTCCTGCCCCGGTCCGGGAGGATCCCACATGCTGCGGAGCGGCTGGGCCTGTGAGCCATGGCTGCTGAGCCTGTGCGTCCGGAGCCTGTGCTCCACAACGGGAGAGGCCACAACAGTGGGAGGCCTGCGTACCACAAAAAAAAAACAAAAAAAAAAAAACAAAAAAAGCTTGGCTGAATTTTTTTAGTGACTTCAAGTCTTTCTTATCGCTCTATTCTCTGCCAGAACAGAACAAAACAAAACCAAAGCTCAACAGTTAATAAAGTTGAGATCAGCAAAAGACAATTCCCTGTCCACAATCAGATCTGAGCCCAATGTAATGCCAACTTTACTTTCAGGGAGGCCAGGACTCAGCAGCCTCGAGCATTCCAACCTGGCCCAGAGAAGCCTGTGTTTCAAGCACACTGGGCTTAACCAAAGCTTACTAATCATGACACTCAGGCCCTCCTGTTCTCTGGACCAGAATGGCATGTAGAAAGCATTTCCAAAGGCTTATGATGGAAAACCTCTAAGCATAGAGAGCTCCATTTTACAGGAAACACTAAAATAATTTGCTATTTATGAAAAAGACCAAAGCAGTTTGGGAAGCTAATATAATCGCTGTTGAATGGCCAGGTATGTCTTTAAATAAGCAATGCTTTGGTCTCTCTGTTTACCTCTATTTTACGCCAGGATTTCACTTAGCAATGTTACTTTTTCATAAGTAAGAGAGATTCTAACTCGTAGATATGGATCTCACTATGAGAAGTGTTGGTTTGCCATTTCTGTTTTACTACCTAGCAAAAATCATGATGGTATTTCTACCTGGTAAGAGAAGAAAAAGCTATTTGATATATTCAGAAGACTCAGAAAGAAAATTTTGTTTAATATTCATCATTCTGTCATTCATTCAACAAATGTTGAATGTTTTGAATATCTACCTTGTACCAGTTCTGAGTAAAGGAAATACAGTTGTAAAAAAATATCTGCCCTCATGGAGCTTATATTCTAGTAGAGAAGACAAGACCAATAACAACACCAACAACAGGGACTTCCCTGGTGGTGCAGCGGTTAAGAGTCCACCTGCCAATGCAGGGGACACGGGTTCAATCCCTGGTCCGGGAAGATCCCACATGCCTCGGAGTAACTAAGCCCGTGCGCCATAACTACTGAGCCCGCGCTCTAGAGCCTGTGAGACACAACTACTGAGCCCACGTGCTGCAACTACTGAAGCCCACTTGCCTAGGGCCTGTGCTCCACAACAAGAGAAGCCACAGCAATGAGAAGCCCGCGCACCGCAACAAAGCGTAGCCCCCGCTCGCTGCAACTAGAGAGAAAGCCCGGGCACAGCAACAAAGACCCAATGCAGCCAAATAAATAAATAAATAAAATTACAAAAAAATATAACAATAATAATACTATAATCTGTGAAATTGATATGGAGTGATGGCGGGTAGGGGGTGGTCAGAGGGGTGGCATCTATACATAGAGCCCAGCCAGAATGAAGTGATGGTACTATTGTGACCTCTAATGTAGTTAGAGGTAACAACGACAACAAAATCTTAATAAATTAAGACCCTTACTCTTTTCCAACATAATACACCATCATATAAATTCCCATTTATCAGAATTTCAAAGAAAAAGAGCGAATAAGTGACTCCTTGTCAAAAAAAATAAGCCAAGGGGAACCTAAAGGAGAAGGAAATCCGAAAAAGAGGGGATCTGTGTATACATGTAGCTGATTCACTTTGCTGTACAGTATAAACTAACACAGTATTGTAAAGCAACTATACTCCAATAAGAATTTAAAAAAATACTGTGGGAACTAGTGGGAAAAGTGAACTATTCCCTCTAAAAGTTCAGCCCTAAGAAAAGGCTGGCTCGGTTCCGACCACAGCTAAGAGATGTTAAGAGGTCTGTTAGGACTGAAGAGGAACACAAAGTAAGGGTTCAGTGTGCTGCTGCGTTACCTCATCTTCACTGCTATCCGCAGGAAGACAGATGTGAGTGATGTTCAGACCAGCCTGCAAAGAGAACACAGGGCGATTTTGTCACTGAGAGAAAATGAATCAATCACCCTAAAGTTAAAATGAATTTTTAAAATCATTCAAAAAATCAACAATCCTTACCTCCTCAGCCAAATTCTGGTTTATTTCCTGCAACAAGTTATCCTCACCTGCCTTGGGAAAGCAGAGCAAGGAGGAGAATGTAACAACATAAAAATACCTTGAAAAGGTACAAAACAGGACAAAGACTAATCTTGTGATTATACATTATCTGACTACAAAGATGATAAGGGAAATGCAGAAAAAGAGTCTTATTGCTCATAAAAGGGGACTAAGGGCTGGTATTTATTAACATGTCAGTTTCTCAGGCTTTAAGATATATCACTTTTGAAAATAATACTCCTCATAGGGCGCATATAGCCACAGAGGCAGCATTCCTTTCTAAGTGAGGAGGCCTAAGACGGGTGTTTAGGACTTGCCCTTGGGTGAAAAGCTACCAATGAGCAGAATTCCAGGAGGCCAGGCTCTTGTTTCGCTTTTCTTTCCACTCTTCTCACTTGCTTATCTTTGTCGGGGGTGAGGAAACAGACCCCAAAGAATGCAGGCCCCTAAGTGACTTGAGCATAGCTCTCCTGTCTTGGAATTACACCGCTGAGGAAACTAGAGGCTGCTCTTCTGATACATGAAGCATGCACCAAAAACAACAGAGGCGGCTCAACTGTTGGGCTGTGTGACCTTACAGGCCTGGCGCAGTGCACCACTTCCCTGCACCTGCGTCACCTGGGTGTGCCAATAAGGGTGGCAAACAGTGCCAACTGCAGCTGGCAATGAAGGAGCCGTGGCTAGAACACAGACATGGAACTCCCAAGTCCTGCCATGCCATGGCACTCCCAAGTCCTGCCATGCCATGGCGTTTGGCCTTTCAGACTCATGGCAGGTTTGAAAAGACTGAGTGGTAAGATCACCAAATACCATGTCTCAGCAAGCATCTGTCTTCCACAGAAACAAAGTGGAATGTTTTTTCCCATGCCACTCAAATCACACCTGATCAGCATTTATACCGGACCACATTATATCCTGTGTAATGCAACTTACGTGAGCACCTACCTCCTGACCTCCGGAAGCTATCCGCACCAAAAGGAGACAGACTCAAACAGAGTGGTACCTAACCTGTAATCCTGAAGCAGCAAAATGACCAGATAGAGGGGGAAACGACAACATTTCCACATGAGCTTTCTCCTCCCTCCCCTAAGCCCAAGTGGGACTTCTGTGACAAGAAATGCAGCTGGTCACCTGTGTACAATTGTCTTCTAAATTAAAAGACATCCTAAAATAGCAAGACAGAACCACGTTCTCAGCTTACCTGAATAATAGCAAGAACCGGCTTAAAGGCAGGGTTTTTTCCTTGCAATAAACTCAGAACTTCTTTCGAATTCTGAATGACTTCTCTGCATTGAGAAAGAAAAACAACATAGTCAGGTCTAGGTTAATGACTAGAAAGGATGGATACAACACATTTTCTTAGAAGGTTTCCTACTCTAAATGAAACTAATTAGACAGCACAAGGACAGGCTCCTGCAAGTGTGGAAAGGGTGGAGGGAGGGGGAGGAGAACAATCATGATATACCTGGCGTAGGGCTTCCCCGGTGGCGCAGTGGTTAAGAATCCGTCTGCCGATGCAGGGGACGTGGGTTCGAGCCCTGGTCCGGGAAGATCCCACATGCCGCGGAGCAACTAAGCCTGTGCGCCACAACTACTGAGCCTGCACTTTAGAGTCCGCGAGCCACAACTACTGAAGTCCACATGCCTAGAGCCTGTGCTTCGCAACAAGAGAAGACACCGCAATGGGAAGCCCGCACACCACAATGAAGAGTAGCCCCTGCTCGCTGCAAGTAGAGAAAGCCCCACGCACAGCAACGAAGACCCAACACAGCCAAAAATAAATAAATAAAATAAATTTATTAAAAAAAAATCCGATGTAGAATGTGACAATCTCTAATTTTCAAAATAAGTAGAGGTAAACAAACTAGATGTTAACAGTGATTTTCTTTTTTAAATTTTTTTCTCCTTAATACGGCTCATTAGATGAAATGTGCCATATAAATGTATTTTCTCTAAAAGAGAGATAATGGACTTCCCTGGTGGTGCAGTGGTTGAGAATCCACCTGCCAATGCAGGAAACACGGGTTCGAGCCCTGGTCCCGGAAGATCCCACATGCCGCAGAGCAACTAAGCCCGTGTGCCACAACTACTGAGCCTGCACTCTAGAGCCCGCGAGCCACAGCTTCTGAGCCCATGTGCCACAACTACTGAGCCCGTGTGCCTAGAGCCCGTGCTCTGCAACAAGAGAAGCCACCGCAACGAGAAGCTCGTGCACCGCAACTAAGAGTAGCCCCTGCTCGCTGCAACTAGAGAAAGCCTGTGCGCAACTAAGACCCAATGCAGCCAAAAATAAATAAATGTATTTAAAAAAAAATGTTGGCTCTTACAAATGAACTTATTTACAAAACAGAATCAGACCCACAGACATAGAAAACAATCTTATGGTTTCCAAAGGGGAAGTGGGGGGAGGGATAAATTAGGAGTTTGGGATTAACAGATACACATTACTATATATAAAATAGACAAACAACAAGGACCTATTATATAGCACAGGGAACTATATTCAGTATCTTGTAACAGCCTATAATGGAAAAGAATCTGAAAAAGATATATTTATATATATATCTATACACATATAGACATTTATGTATAACTGAATCACTTTGCTGTATACCTGGAACACAACATTGTAAATCAACTATATTTCAATACAAATTTTTAATTAAAAAATATTAAATAAAAAATTAAAAAAAGAAAGTTGGCTCTTTTTCCTCTCACAATAATAGACAAAAGGCTTAGCCAAGGCAGTACCCAAGCTTCAGTGCTTAAGACCACCTTTAAGTATCATCTCTTGTCTCCATCAGGCTCTTGCATGCACAACAGCTTTCAAAAAATGCAAGGGGAACTTCCAGCCAGATCCTATCAGCAATAAATGGCCACGAGCAAAGGGACAAGGCAAAATGGCCAGGGACAAAACTCCTCCCAGTTTTAGAGAAGAATTTGACGAATGTAACTGGCAGGCACTGCTCTTGTAGGTGGATGAGGAGAGAAGGGTGCTCAGAAAACGTTTAAAGGCTTCAAAACTCAACCAGGATGAGCCTTCTTCAGTCAGCTGGGCTAGAAGACATAGAGTAAATGGGCATGCAGCTGTCTACAACCCAGGAAGGTTTTGGTTTTTAAACACTTGGGACGAGCCTTCCCACAGTCAGCTGGGCTAGAAGACATAGAGTAAATGGGCATGCAGCTGTCTACAACCCAGGAAGGTTTTGGTTTTTAAACACTTGGGATAAAGCAACTTGATTCCCAGTGAAACAACTGTATTGTTGTGTTGATAAACCAGAATATATGTGAAAGTTCACAAACCACCTTATAAATGAGCAAGAATCTTCTGTCCAACAACAAGCGGCTGAGGACCACATGCCGTATGCAGGTTCTCTGCCTTTCTTGGCTGCGAATTTGGGCCATACTGGGTCCTTATTTCTGGCTAGTGTGGGAAGGCACTGGAGTGCGGGTCCCAAGTGGTTCTTGGCAATGTGTATTAGGGTCATCTGGAAAGCTTGGTAAAGAGAAAGGCTTTGTGACTCAGCCCAGAAAGTCGGACTCCCTAAGTCTGGGTGGGGCCTGGGAATGTGTGTTTTCAACAAGGAGTCTGGGTGGCCCCGAAGCACTCAGTGGAAGCAGCCGAGGACCAGTGCTCAGGCCTTTGGTTGACTAGCGTGGGCAATTCACTGAGCCACTATGGAACCTGTTTCCTCATCTGTAGAGCAGGTGTACTACAAGGACTCTACCTTTGTTCTTATAATTGTACAGTGTTCTTTTGTGCCTCAAAGCTACACTTGAATGCTAAAAACACTCCTTCCAAAAGCAATTCTCCCAGAAACACTTGTAGCACCTCAATAAAATGAAGGGCACACGACTGCAGAAGCTGACACCTGTCACCAGCTCTGCTCATAAAGTTGGCTAATTCCCCCACAACTTGTCACATGTGTAACGTTTCATTCTTTGGGGTTATTCCTTATTCTTCCATTATTCTTACAGTGCCAAGCAAAGCAAGCAAGGAGTTACCAGGCTCAAGAAGTCTAGAAAGTAGCATAGATGTTTCTCATCAGAGATTTTTCTGCCCTGGGTGAGAAAAGTTGCCTCCTCAACTTCTAGTTGGAAGGTGACTTCTGCATCCTATACTGTCTTTGGACGCTTACCCTGAAACCAAATCCCCCTAAAACCTCTTACCCAGTTTATGATTAATCTCTCTATCCAAAACTTTATTCCTTTTCTTGTCCCCTTAATCCTGTGCTAAATGAGCAATAATCAAACAGAGTCAGATGATTAAAATTGCTGTTGTTGGTAACATCGTTAATATACTAAAATTGCTATCATAGGTATCTTCATTAACTACAAACTCAAGCTGTTTCTCCAGGGCAAGATGAGCTAACAGACCTCTGGCCAAGGACCACCCGGCTAGAGAAGCATAAACCAGAGACATCCCGACTACCGAAACCACAATTAAGAAATGTTGGATTTCCCTGGTGGTCCAGCGGTTGACTCCCCGCTCCCAACGCAGAGGGCACCGGTTCGATCCCTGGTCGGGGAAGATCCCACATGCCCCGTGGTTCGGCAAACAAACAAACAAAACCCCAAAACCTCTATCTCAAAGACCAAGTTGGAGTGGAGTGGATCTGAGGCTTGTCCCCTACTTGGTACCCTGCAACACACACTGTACCTGCCTACGTCACAACCCGGTGACCATCTGGCGAGGGTACCCCAGTTCGGTTTGGTAACAACCCCTTAAGATGAGCTCAGCTGTACACTGCTTAAAATCTAATGACCGGAAGAGACCTAACCGAGACATCCGGAGAGAAGACAAGGTAAACTAAAAGAGTCCTTGGAGTCATGGGCCACATCATGAAGCGCCTTGGAAACAGGGAGTAAAAAGGTGAGTTCATTTTCAGAATGAAGGCTAGAAGGAAAACAGAAGAGGATGTCAGCGGATGGACGTGAGGAGCTCGCTCCGTAACATGGCATCCTGGAACTAGGAATTCTAGTTAGGGAAGGGAAGAAAGGGCCTTCCCACGACCCCCAGGCATGTCCGGAGCGCTTCACTCAGACAAGTGAAGCGGGGGTGGAGGGGGACCCGCGAACGTCTCCGGTGGGGACAGCGGAAGGCCGGCCCGGGGCTCCCAGGCAGAGTTCGCCTCTCGCTCGGGAGAGAACTTTGGAAATAAGGCTGAGCTGGGGATTCCGTGCCCACGGTGCAGCGACGCTGGGAACGAGACGGCCTCGACTTCTCCGGCCGCCCTCCGCGCGTCACTGGGTGGGCCGGGCCGCAGCCCTCCCACGCGCAGGAGGCTGCAGCGTTTTGGGAGGGCAGACCTCACCGCAGTCACGGTACGCCGCCCGCAGCCAGCGTCCCGGAGGCGGAGCCCCTGTGCAGACAGGCGCCGATCGCTGGGCCCGGGGCGCCCCCGCCGCAGCCCCGCAGCCCCGCAGCGCCCCGGCCCCCACCCCGGATCCGACCAGCAGGCGGGCGGCCGGGCTGGCGGGGCGGGAGCGGGCGCCCCTCCCCCTCTGGGCTCCAGCCCTCGCCGCACCGCCCCTTTCCTGCCCAGGCCGCGCCCGGCGCGGCTGCATCGGAGCAGGCGGCGGGAGGTGCACGTGGAGCGAGGCGCGCGGTCTGAGCTGCTCAGCACCCGCCGCGGATGCCCACGCCCTCCCGACCCCCACCCCTCCGACCTGGGCCGGCCCCAAGAGTCTCCGTCCTCCGGCGCGCCCAGCCCGCCCTCCCGGTGCCCGCGCTGCCCCCCACCAGCTGCCGTCACCCTTAAAAGTTGGCACCAAACACTCGCGACCCCGTGCTCAGCGAAGCCCCCACGGAGGCCCCCGGGGCTCGGCCGAGACTCGAGAGCTCCGGCCGCCCCACTTCCTGGGTCTACCCCGGCCGCCGGGGACTTGGGCGGCGGCGAGCGCCAGACACTCACCGGACGATCGAGTCCCGCGCTGGGGGCGCCCGGCTGCCCGGGCCCCGGCTGCTCCCAGCCTGGGTGTCCCGCAGCCGCCGCTGCCCGAGCAGGCCCTCCCCGCCGCCACATCCGCCGACCCCGCCGCTGCTGGCGAGACAAAGCTCTCGGAGGAGGCGCGGCGGGCCGGGGGGCTTCAGGCGGCCGAGCTGGCGGAGGACGAGCGGCAGGCGCGCGCTCATGGTGAGGCGAGGGCGGCGCAGCGGGGACGCGGGTTCTCCCGCGACGCGGAGATGCGGCGGCTGATCTCAGAGACGCAGGGGCTCACGTCCCTCCTGGGGGTGGCGGGGCGGGCGCCAGGCGGGAGAACCGGACCCGGCCGGTAACGGGCCAGAGGCAGGAAGGTCCTGGCTATTCTTCCTCAGCGGAGAGGAGCCCCTAGGGGGCACTGCGCTCAGTGGCCGTGACGTTGGGAAGGTGGGGGCCTGTGGGGCGCGGGGCTGCTGTTCGAGTTGCCTGGACGTCAGGGACGGGCACTTTCTGGCTCTTGCAAACACAGCCTCGAAATTTGCCTAGGGTTAAAAATCAGAGGAGGGTGGGGCGTGAGCATGGGGCTCCCGTCCTGCCCTGAGATAGTACCTTCTTCCTCCGCCTAGGATGCCAACAACATCCTGCCCTCGGGTGGCAGTTTGCTTCCTGGAAGGGCAATTGGTTTAGCTACCGGGGATTGGATTTATCAGGCTGGAGGCGGCCGAACAGTAAAGAGCGTGTGGGCCTTGGAGTTCAAAAGCTGACTTTGTAGCCGTAGACAAGTTGCTTAACCTCTGTGAGGCTTAGCTGCCTCAAAACGAAATACTTTGTTTATAATCTTAACAGGTTTATAATTACCAAGCAAAGTGGTAATAAAACTACAGATTATAAACACTGGCTTTCCATCAGCTAAACCCTGTAGGAGGTTCTGGAGAGACACTGAATTTAATCCTAAAAAACAGTAATGTGTTTTGTCCTGATTTTCAATCTCGAGGAAACTGGGTCCAGAGAGGTCAGTCTGGCTTGCCTGCCTTCATTGATCATGTCTTAATCGCATGCTACTGTCTATATTTTTCATTGTGAGGCTGATTGCCACATCTCACACATGAGGGTACAGCAATAGCTAACATTTCACAAACCTGTGAGGTAGATATTACTGAAACAGGAGGGAAGGGGGCAGGGCACAACCTCTGAAAGAACGACACAGCCCAAGGACGTGACGTAAACTGATTAGAACCAAATGGGTCCAAGATGGCAGACAAACCAACTTCCACTAGATCTTGAGCCTCAGTATCGTCTCACTGTAACACTTTAGCAAGCTTAATGACACACCCACAGGCGCCATGACAATTCTAAGACCGACCAGAAGGATCAAAAAGTGGGCGGTGGCCCACTTCCTGGCAATCCCCGCCCCTTCCGGAAATAGCTGGAACACTCCTCCCACTCTTTAGCCTATGAAATTACCCACCCCTATAAAAACTGACAACCCCATACCCTGGTGCCTTTCTCACCTTCTGGGATGGCCCACACTCTGTGTGTGGAGTGTGTTTCTAAATAAATCCACTTCTTACCTATTGCTTTGTCTCTCACTGAATTCTTTCTGTGATGAGACGTCAAGAACCTGAGCTTCATTAAGCCCTGAAACCAGGTGTGTGATCTCAGTTGGAAGACTGTGGGGTTTGGCTGGGTTCAAGTCCCGGCCGCGTGGGTTCAAGTCCCAGCCTGGGTTTTGGCCGGGTTCAAGTCCCAGTCTGAGGTGCACGGTTTCATTACCACCTTTTTACACAAGAGGAAACAAAAATCACAGAAGTTGTGTCTTGTACAAGTGTTATCAAACTAAACTTGGGTCCACTCGCCAGGGTGCAGTAAAGCCAATCTACTGACACCAGGTTGTGGTGAAGGAAAGTGCAGGGTTTACTGCAGGCGCCATACAAGGGGCATTGGCAGCTAATGCTCAAAGGACCTAAATTCCCCAGTGGTTTTCAGGGAAAGGTTTTTAAAGACAGGGTGAGGAAGAGGGTTTTGAATGTGTGATCAGCCCATGAACATCCCTAGTGGGGGGTTCAGTATCTACAGAACAGCTCAAAGGATATGGTTCAGAATATTATCTATAGCCCTTGAGGAGGAACTAAGGGTCTCTGAATTTGTCTAATGACTAAACTATTATGATTTTGTCTTGCTTGACTGTTTTGCTTTGTTTCTGCACTTTCTCACTTCTCTGATTAAGTTTATTCTTTGGAATTGAGGAAGGTTTAGGAGGTTAAATTTTTTCTACAAGCAAGAGGCAGGTGGAGGACATTGGGGGAGCAGGGGGGCCTGTCCTGGGAATGCCCCATAGGGTCCTACTTGGTTACACAAGCATATAAACATCAGAAAGGAGACTTGAATGGCCCGTTCACCTACTGTCCTGATAATCTTGGGCAAGTCATAAAACCCTTAGAGGCTTGTCTCATTGTAAATTGGGGACCACTCATTTAATGGGCATTCATTGGACACTGCTGAACACAGGCCACTGGCCATGAAGATAAGAATCACCCAGTCCACAGGGAATTTATGGGAAATCTCTGTACCTTCCTCTTAAATTTGCTGTGAACCTAAAACTGCTCAAAAAAAAAAAAAAGGTGTGTTTTTTTTTTAAACTTATCCAGTCTCTACCCTTAGGAGTTTCCAACAGTAACTCCACCAGAGTAGTGACAATTTGTCAGTCCAGCTGATGAGGGCCAACCATAGTGATGTTTAAAAAGACTGTGGACACCACATATTATATGATCCTGTTTATATGAAATGTCCAGAATAGGCAAATTTATAGAGACATAAAATACTAGGGTTTGCTTATGGCTGGGGGCAGGGGAAAGAGAGGGATTGGAGGTTAGAGCTGATAGGTACAGGGTTGTTTTCTGAGGTGATGAAAATTAAATGCTTAACTGTTCATGGAGGAGCGTCAGAGGAAACACCAGAGGATCCCATGCTGGAGCTGAGTGTGTTTTTCAAATATGTATACTATTTATTTATAATGTATATAGAGAAAAGCATAAAGTAAAAAATAAAATCACCCACAATACTATTGCCAAGTCATAACTGTCTTTTTTTTAACTTGTTTTACAAGATTGTGACCATATTATATATATAGGTCTCTTCTTCACTTGCTATATCTGTTTTCATGAAATTGGGAAGGGATAGTACTCGAAATCATGACTTATAGTGGCTATATATTATAACCTAATCTATACTGTGGATAGACCATAATTTATTTTACCTTTTCCTGATGTTGTTTGTATTGTTTCCAGTTTTGGTGTGAGAAATAACATTCTTTCATTCGCTTGTTCAGTAGCTGTGTGTTGAAGGCTTTCTATGTGCTAGGGGAGGGATAGGAAGGTAGTCGGGGCCACACCTGTGGTGGCAATATTTACCTGTAACCTTTTGCAGAAGCAGTTCTCAGAAAATTTATAACTGCTAGAAATGTTAAGTGGAGAAGAAATAGCACAGGGAAGTGGAGAATAAACAACACAGCCACAACTTCATATAAAAAGTCAACCCTTCCGATCATACTGAATTGCATGGAAAAGTGTGGCATTTTTGTGAATTGCATGGCTCAGCATGGCACAGCAGGCCCCAAAGAAGACTTTCCAACACTTCATGAACTATTCTGTACGGAAGAAAGGTTTGAATAGAAAAGATCGAGTTTAAAACTGTACACCTAATCTAAATTGATTGGGAAGGGCGAGCTACCAAAACTAATTTGTTACTGGAATCCCTAATATGGAAATGACTCAGGCCATATAGATGTGCTACAAACCCATCTTGAAGAAGGCACTTTGGAGGCTGTTTTCAGTCGTCACCAAAAGCTTATGGCAATCCACACCTTTAAAGCGATACTCTCTTTTAATTAGATCTCACATTAAAGTATAATAGGGAATTCCCTGGCGGTCCAGTGGTTAGGAATTGGCGCTTTCACTGCCGAGGCGGGGCCTGGGTTCAATCCCTGGTTGGGGAACTAAGATCCCCGCAAGCTGGGCAGCAGGGCCAAAACAAAAGTATAATAAAGTTCACCTAGAAACCATGTGGTTTTTTTGTTTCTTGTTTTTTTTTAACTGAATTAACATACTTTCTAATCTTAAAAAATTTTAGGTGTTGACACTGATGGTCAACAATGGTCTGTCCCATTATGATATGACTAACTGTGATCTTATATGTAATTTTGGGAAATCACTTTAAGGTCTAGGACAGCAAATGCCTGTGCTGATCAAGCCAGTTAAAGTATTTTACTCAACCTATCCGGGTCCTCACGTGGATGACCATGGAGGCCCCTGTCCTCTGCTCACCTTCAACTCCCTCTTGGGCCCCACCCTGAAGTCATTCCAGATGAGAGCTATTTGGGTTCTTACACACATAATACACACTTGTAGGAGAGGATAGGAAAGGGAGAAAGATTTATGGAAGAAAACTTCAGGATCTTTCATATTCCCAGGTTTGTTTCATGGGGAAGTGTCAGGATCTCATTTGGAGATAGATATGTCTGAATCTGTTTATCCCAAACTCAAATATATACTGGTTTACTTAGGAAAAGTCAACTACCCTGGGAGGAAAGGGCTCTATTGTGTTGAAGCCCTTAAAAATGCATTAACTCACATTCTTTCCCTAGTGGATATAAATAATTTCAGTGTACTCTGAGATGACATTTGGACATAGGTTAAAGAAAGTTTGTTTCCAGAATAAGGAGTATATATATATCTGAAGTTAATATGCTATTTATGGGTATATAGAGAGAGTGAGAGTGCATTTGCTCTATACTAGCCTCTATGCTAGGCATGTGGCAAAGGAATCAACTTTGAACAAGACAGACACAAGCTCGGGTGTCAGAGTTTACTGTGCAGAACTGTATAGTAGAACACAGGCATGTTGATGGAAAGCTATAAAGCCTAAAGGTTCAGAGAGTTATAAGTGTTAAGAAGAAACACCTTCCTAGACCTGGAGAGTCACAAGAAGCTTCCAACAGATCAACTGGAACCTAAAGGATGATGATGTTGACCTTTTCTGACTTTAATCAACTAAAGCTTGGACTCTGTTGACCTTTGCTCCAATTCTATGCTGAATTCTCTTGCTCAAGCCCCTTCATGAATATGCATGTACCCTTAGCTTAAAAACTTACCCAGATTTGCTGTTAGGGGAGACACTGCTTTGCGTAAGATCCCTGGTGTTCTCCTTACTTGTTGCAAGTAATAAATCCTTCTCCTGACCTTTGGCATGGTTGTGTCTTTTAGCTTGACACCCACCAAGAGGGGAAGCCAATTTTGGGGTAACAATGTGATCGTTCTGAGACACTCTCTATGGGTTCCCTGCATTTTGCATCTCTTCCTGTCTTGTATCAGTCGGTCTTGTTCTGGGCTAGTGTTGAAAGGATATTTGCATAGCAAACGACCTTGGAAAATAGAGAGTGTTTCCCTCCAGGGCAGAGGGAAGATAATGTTTGCTGCCCACAGTGTAAAGATAATGCCTCCCTCCAGGGTCAAAGATTGGGCAGGTTTGCCAGTAGCTCTTAGATAAAAGATTCTTAAATCCATTATTCCTCAGCTGTGAAAGCAACCCACTGTGTGTGTGTAGCACATACTTGGGATGCTCTGAAGGCCCCTGGGGGCCTGGAGAAGCAAGGGAAACCAATGCTTTCATGCTGCTATCCTGCCCGGTGTGATCATGACCTCTGATACAGAGGCAAGCTAACTGGTGAGCGTGCAAGCTGAGTAAAATCCCAGACCCTCCACAGTTCTTACTAGTGATTTTTGAGCTGAGTGTTGAGGACCGAGAAGGTTTTCTCCTGGATGGTAGTGGGAGGGTCACGCAGGCAAAGGGAGCAGCTCCCGTAAAGGCAGAGACAGATTTGGAGGACTTTGTAGAAGATTGGATTCTGTTTGTGTTTAGAAATATTATGCTGGCTAAGATTTGGGAGGATGGAGGTGCACAAGTCTGAAAATGGGGAAAACTGGCAAGATAAACAGGTAGGAAGCTAGTGCCACATCATCTCTGACATCATCTCTTATGTTCGGGGCTTCAGGTAGTTGAGCGCTTCAGGCTAATCTTTACCATTGAAAGAGAACTGGGAGTCCTTACAGCTGACAAGGACTTCGCGGTTTTTACTTCTCTTGCCTAATAACAGTTTGTTGTTTTGTTCCCTTGAGATCATTAAGTACCGAGACCTGTTCAAGGAAAGCGTTTTGGCCAGGCTGAGCTCCCAAAATGGCTTAGGCCCAAAATGGCTTCCTCACCTGTTTCTTTCTCCAGGGATCTGCTACCCTACTGGCTTACAGGATGATTTTCACCTTTAAATTCCATCCTCAGATCTCGGAGTCACCTCATCAGAAGCCAGCCCCAAACAGGCTAGATCTAATTTTTTTTTTTAAAGGTGGAAATCTGGATTTTCATGTTAAACCTTTTTAAAACTGTATAAACCAGATTCAGACTCTGGGCCACCAGTTTACAACCTCTGATTTAACTAGTCTATACAAGAAGGAATCTGCTTACCCATGGTCTTGTGATGCTTATATGGAGAGCCATACCTTGCCATACAAACAATAGAATATTTGGGGGCTTGTGTTTGCCCCGTAGAGCGGATGATTTACTTACTATCCAAGCCCTGTTCTTTTACGTTTGAGCTGAATAAACATGGTTTTAGAACTAATGAAGTGGAACTGCTTGCTTCTCTTCCTTTCCTATTGTATGATGCATTGTGAATAAGCTATTGTCTGGAGAATCAAGCTTTGTTCTTTTTCATAGATACACAAAGTGGGCTTTGCCCATGGGCTTGCACCACCAGAGTAAAGTAGGCAAGTTTGTCTTTTGGCACCAAAAAAACTTCAGCATTCTGGGCCCTTCCTCTCCACCTCACCTGACTTTAACCCCACAGCTGCAAGTCAGACTACTCTATGATCTCACACCATCAAAACCAGTTACCTGGAAAGGCATTTGGTCTAAGGGGAATTTCAGAGAAGGGAATGATAATCCCAGGCTAAATTCAATATTGGAAAAGTAATCAAAAGATACAGAAAATGGTCAGTCACAGGCCACTGAAACATGGTATATCATCACTACCCTGAATCATTTTCTTTTTTTTTTTTTTTTTTTTGGCCATGCTGCTCAGCTTGTAGGATTTTAGTTTTCTGACCAGGGATTGAACCTGTGCCCCCTGCAGTGGAAGCTCTGAGTCCACTGGTCTAACCACTGGATCGCCAGGGAATTCTACCCTGAACCATTTTCTGCACAGCTCATAAGGCGAAGTATTATAACTGAGTATAGTTCAGAAAAATCTTGATCTTTCTAGAATTAACACATTAATTCACACCGTATTTTACTTTGTACTTTACAAACTTTATTAAATAATGAGCATTACTAACTTTCATTATCATATATACAGTATTTAAACTATGTTTTCCTAGATGCATGGTTTTTTGTTTGTTTTTCTGGGGGGTTTTTTTGCACAAAGAATAGAGTAGGTGAAAAGTGAACTTATAAAAAAAATTGAACCTTCAGTCCAGAGACCTAGTAAGAACTTGACATCCATTTAAGTACATATAACTCTTTTCCCCCAATTATATACATCCCTACCCCACCTCCCGAAGAAACTATTTTAAACAAAAGCACTCATTGAATAACTTTGAGGGAAAATACGAACTTGATTATATATGTACACACAGATCTCAAAATCTGTATCCTGGCTGACAGAACGGATGTATAGAACTGCAGATTTGTCCTAGAACCTAAAGACAACCATACAGACATTTTATACAGTATAACAGCAGCCTCCGTGCAGCAGGGTGTGTTCCTATACGTGACATCAGAGTCATGCAACAGGACACTGGTGTGGAGAATTAATAATTTCTGAGAGTAAGACACCACAGTAATATGGATAATACAGAATTCGGGTCTTACAAACCAAAAAGCAGAGAAGTGGGAAACTGCATTCCCGGGACAAGAAAAGTCAGGTAACTTTGTTTTGTAAACGCCCTTACAAATACCTCTAGCAAGTCTGAGAATCTATACTCAGTTACAGTGCTTCTCTTTTCTGATACTTCTTATACTTGAAAACTCATATCGTGTTTAAAGAAGGGCAATGAAAGAAGGAATGGTTCCAGAACAATGCTCGTCAATAGGGACTTTGTTTTCTAAGCTACAAGAAGAAAGTACAGTATGGAGAAAGAAGAAACTTAGGTTATTTTTTGTTACTTAAAAAGGAAAATGAATGCCTTAGGTACCTGTGTATAAAATAAGGATGGTCACAGTTTATGTTTTTAAGAAAAAGAGGCATAGCACTTAAAGAGAGAAAAAGAATTATGGTAGATACCACTGATTCAAATCAATATCATTGCTTATCTTTAAATGAAAAGCCCAGATCCCCTTTCCCTACACAGATTATCATATCTTTTAAGATGAAAACTGAGAGGGTGGGGAAGAGGCCACAGAGTGTAAAATGGCTTAAAGTGAGAATGCGAAAGCCACTGTTTGAGAAAACATACTTGTTACATTGATTGGAGTCTTCAATAAAATATTTTTATAAAGTGGCAATAAATCTGCCTTCATTTTTCTCTTTAGCTTCTTTAACTTTGTGTTTTACTCACAAGGTCTTGCTTTTGTTTTTGTTTCCTTCCATAAAGAGTTGTATTAGTACATAATATCACAATGAACCACTATTTAAAGACCATAATTACAACTTAAAAGATGTGATTAGTCAGAATTTAGTAACCAAAGATTCTGCTCTTCTATATGCCCTCATTCAATGAAAAAAGACCCCCATATTATGTCTGGATTAGAAAATAAATTTCACTGCAGTCAATAAAATTCTCAAGGCTGGGACCAGGTCATTTGGCTAAGTATAAAATTTGGCTAAGTATGAAAGGACATCTGAAAAACTGCTCTGGGAAGAGTAGCTTTAAAGAGCTTTGTTTTATTTTAGTTTATGGTTTACTTCGTGTTGATTAGAAACAGGCACAAAAAGTAGTGAAGGGTTCTATCTTCTCCCCATCCCCAACTGTCATATAGTGAGATAATCAAGTTGTACCCAGATGTCAACCCATCTTTTCTAATAAGTCAATTTGCATTTTCTTGAACTTGGTTTTAAACCATTAAGGGAATCATTCATTTCACCCCATGAGATGTAAAATAAATGACGAGCAGCACGTTCTCCAGGCCTTGTTCAGGAAGACAGGGAAGGATTTTTACTTACAGAAAATTGGTCATGATACATTCTAATTTCCAATAGTTACATATTTTCTGCCTCATAATGAACTAGATGCAGGAATGCCAGCACAGAAACCCTAAAATGGGCACCTAGACAATACTCCAATTAGAGATCCCTCGTTTAAGTTATTCTAGGGTCTTGGCACAAATTTAACAAAAATGTCAGAGGTAAGCATAATCCTTTAAACAGCTTTAGTTTCCTTTCTTCTTAAAAAACGTGAAAAGTCCTCCTTGCTGCCTTTGAGTCCTAGTATACCTGTGGCTTCTGAATAATAGGAAATAATTATTGCATTTCTTAAACTCTGGGCACTAATTGTCAGGATATGGGAAAAAATACCATGGCCATCATGTTTTTTTAAAAAAAAAGAAGCCTAAAATTTTCAAGTAAGATTGACTTACATGAAACACGAAGACCATCAGCATCAGAAAACACAGTGTTAGATGCTAACATTTGCTACAGTACAATCCTGGCTGGATCGCCAGCTGTTTCAAAAAGTTGTGCTGTTAAAGAAAGTATACTTTACATCTCTGGTTATTACAAAACTGTTCTAATCTGGTACATACAAAACATCTCTCAGTATCTCTAATTCATGAGCACAGTAAGAAGCTAATTCAGGCAGCTACTCTTAAGAACCTTAGGCAAAGCTGCTTGAACTAAGACACTGGAATTTTTCCCTTAGAGATTGGACAAGATTTTGCTGATTGGGAGATGGCCCCTTCCAGAGATAGTCATTCAGTTTGTCAGAATCATTGTATGATGTCAGATATGGTCCAAGTTTGCTGCTTATTGGCTCATCTTCTTCTGACTTGATCTCCACATAGTCATCTTCATCTCCTTCAGTCTCCTTGAAATTGGAAAAATAGTTCTGGGTAGCTATTTGGGCACTTAAAGGTAAATTTCTATTTACTACCAGAACTTTCTGCGAGTCCTGGAGTGTGAGATCTGAGTGTTTTCCAGTGCCCTGTTGACCTGAGTCAGCAATACCTGGCACCAAATCCTGGTGACCCTCCCACCCTGAACTTCTGTGTAAAGACAGCAGCTGTTTCTTTCCCATTTCACTAGAGTAGTTGATGGAGTCCGCGGACTTGTTTATCAGGATGGAGGAAGATGACTGGGACCTGTTATAAGGCTGAGATTTAGCACTGATTCCTTTCCGTCCCAGAGAGTTGTAAAGATGGCCCTGACAGGAGTTCTCTTTGTTGGGCTGGCTGACCACCACGCTGTGTCTCTGCATGGAGCCCAGCAGAGGCTCAGAGATTTGGAGAGAAGGCACGGAGCAAGCTGCAGACAGTTGTCTTGGGGTACTTTTCGTATTGATCTCTAAAGTGGGATATTTTGACTTCAAGTCTTGCTCTGGCCGGGGACAGAAATCTGCTAACTCTCCGTTACTATAGGTTGAATGCAAAAGCCAATCCTCGCTACCATGTTGGGTGTGGGAAGGTGATGCAGAGCTGAGGTTGGAGGAGTCTTGAGGGCTGGCCCAGCCATCCTTCTGAGTCTTAAAGGGGGTCTCTCTGAATACAATCTGGTCATACAGTTGGGAATACTCAGCAATCCTGGCACCTGGAAGGCAAATATTAAAATGATAAATATATACAGGATCATTTCTACATGCAAAGATTTAAAAAATAAGAACGTTCTAGCAACATATTAAAAAAATTTAAACAGTAGACAGGACTTTTAAGTTAAGTTTGAGGGTAAGAAATCATCAAATACTAAGCAACACAAACTAATAAAATCATCCCATTTAATAAAAAAAGCCACCTAAAACTTCATTTGAACTAATTCTGGATTATTTTATTTCAGCAGCAGGTCTGCAAGCGTTTCCTGTTTGTAATGACAATTTTCTAGTGTTCTTTACAAGCATGGAATAGTGTGTCAGTGCTAAAAACAGGCAACATAAAAATAAGAGTCAGCACTTAAACCCTGGTCAATGAAAAATAACTCAAGTAGTCATTAAAAGAAGCATGACCACAATCCACCTTGCAACGGCTACCCCTGCCTCACCAGTCTTGATTGCTCTCAGACAACTACTCCCAGCAGAGTCTGCTCCCGGAGGCTGTTCCTGCACTTCTTGTTTCCAGGCAGCCCTCCACTGCCCCTGTCTCGGGATGTCGACAGGAGGTCCTCCCTTCAAAACCACATGTATTGACTGATCCCTACATCCTTTCCTATCACCGAGAAGCCAGGCACTGAAGTCTATGCTTCCAAGACATTAAGAATGAACCATCCTGTGCATACAATCGATAAGCTAGCGCTCTCTAGAACTGGCTGCAGAACAGGATTTTAGCGTTATTTCCACGAAAGCTATTGCCACTTCAAAGTAAGCCACGAGGCCACTATCCTCTCTACTTCACTTCTGAGTACAGACATCTCTAAAGACATTAACAGAACCATGATATAGATACAGAGGATTCTCTTGGGTCAGGAATGATTAAAAAGAGAGAGCCCAGAGATGTCCATTTCAAGAGCCGTGTCCCCCCACCTCCCAATCCAGGTACCCACATGACCACCCTAGAATCAAAGAATTCCATGAGTCCTATAAATCACTCAGACCACATCTATGCAGTCTCTATAGAGGGCATCTATTCTATATATGATGACCCGCAAGTGACATTATAATTTTTTCCTCTTTAAGCTATTTATATTTTTAGTAACCTGTTGTTAGTAAATTATTCCTTGAATTTAAACTAAATATTTAGTTGAGTTTCTGCTGTTTCTTTCAAGTTTGCCTTCTATGGGGACAGAAAACAATGTACTGTTGTTCTGTGTGCCCTTTAACTGCAACCCCCTCAGATTACTTGCCCCTTAGTCCCCAGAATCAGAATAAATAGTGTTTATCTTCTCATTATAGATCCTACATTCATTCAGATCCTTCAGACTTTCAAGTCCAAATTCCTTGGAAGGACAGAGGTTATTAGTTTAGAATTTGTAGTAACAAAAACTTGAGCTATTACTCCTTAAAGGGCATAGTGAAGACTCTCAATACCAATTAAGATTTGGTAACCCCTTAAGAAACTGAAAGTCTACATAGACACCAAGGTGCCCTTGTTAGCCATCCTGAAATATACAACGTTTCGTTAACTATAAAACCCAACCAAGGTTAGCTGGACCTTTAGGCTTGTCTTTGGTTAGCAGTCCCACCTCAAAGTCAAGACGGTTCTTCCCAAGCCATTCTCACCTACACTGTGGCTCTGAGCCTGATCCCACAGCTGAAGCAGGAAGGCTTTGAACTTCCACAAAGTCCCAAGAAAATGACAATTTGAGAGAAAGCAGTGAGAGCTAATTAAAAAAAATTCAGTTAAACTATTGCAGCATCAAAATTTAACTATAAAGTCTTGTAAGAACAAATAGCTCTTGACTTTAGAACATGGTGGCCCAGATCATCTGAAACCATGTATTATCCAAAATATCCATAGTATTTCTCACGCCTTTTTCTTCTTTATCACACTCTCTTCTTCTTCCTTTGTTTAATCAAATCCTATTTACCTCTCAAGACCCTCTATAAGCTTTATCACTTCTATGAATCCTTTTCTAACTGATTTCTCTGAAGTCTTATATGCACCATAATACTTAGCTATTGGTTGTGTACGCATGCTTGCACACAATCTTGTGTTGCTAGTTATTGTATCTAAGCTGGTTTAGTATTCCATCTAGTCCATGAGCTTTTAATCTTGGAGAATAATCCCCACAGAAAACCAAGCACAGCTCTAGGCAGAAATTGGTCTCAAGAACTACTTAATTACCCAGATAATTTTTGGACTGCCTCCATTTATCCTAAACATAGTGTTCAGAATAAATGTGATCTAAGACTATACCACTGAGAGTGGAAAGGCAGCCTACAATTTGGGCATAGCAGGAAATGGGGAAGCAGGAAGACAGCCTTGAGTAAAATGCTATGTAAACATATATATTATAGACAACTCATAATGGGCACAGTTTATCTTTGGATAATAAAAAGTTGACCATTTATAAATTTGGAATAGAAAGTACCTCACAAGTAGACAATGTACTGTGCCGATCTAAGTTTTTGTTTTTTTGGTCTCAGCTTGACCTTCCAAGAGAGTCTATAACTTGCTTGATGCCAACATGAACATGAGACAAGCTTCCAGAGCAATGGCTGTTATTAAATAGATACCCTTGGTGAGATGTACAGGAAATAGCCAGCCCAAGATGACACTTCTAGCCTAAAAAGCTTAGTATTAGTCAGCTGGATCAAAATTCCCCCTCATTCTTAGTTCTGGCATTCATAGTCCTTATAGAACATGTACATTATCATGATGTGACAGTGTCAGGGCTATCTCTGGTTTATTCCTCTTTTGTAAGTTTAGAAGGTAGAATTCTTATCATTCCAGATAAAAATTTGAAGTGATCCTCGTTGAGAGAAGTATGAAATATACTGTTTTCAAGACAGAGATTAAAATCAACATTTCTGATGTTGCTTGTGATGTAGAGCAAAGCATAAAATGTTATTTTGCCTTCCCTACTTTACACAAGGAGGAAAATTCCTCAAGCCTGTATGGAGTTTTCTCCCACATAGAACATCACCAAAAAAACAAAAAGTTGGCGGGGGGACCCCAAAGGCTTCCTTGGCCTCAAAGACTGTCAGGAGTGAGGCATGATGGAACAAGATGGCCGGCATGCCGCAACAGGCTCCAAAAGGTGGGAGGGGCTAGACCTGGTTGGGTGATTTACAGGCGGAAGTCTGGCCCAGGGCCTGTAGACCCCGGCTGGAGCGTTCAATAAAGGTGCTGGAGAGTTTCAGCAGGTGAATAGGGCGCCCCTCCTTCCGCACAACACCGAGAGCAAGCTCCTGGCAAAGTGGCAAGGCCCATACGGAGAAGTCTGGAGAATCGGTCCATTCGATTACGACGTCCTGTGCCCAGATAAACAAGAGAGAGAAAAGGAGTCATCACGTCAACTGATTGAAAGCCTGGTGGGCACAGGAAGTGGTCTCGATCCACCCAGATGGAAGATTCTTCAGGTCTGAGAGATGGCGGGCCCTAGGGACACGCTCCTGCCAGCCAGCAGGGGGAGACACTGGCTGGCTCAGAAGATGACTCTGGAGAGATCTTCTCTTGGAGAGAATGTCGATAGTAGCCCACCATGTCAAGAAAGGGCCCAGACACAGAGCTATGATCCTACAGGAGCCCAAGAAGACACAAGTAGTTAAAACAGAAAGAGCAAACAAAAAGCGGGGGAAAAAAGCAAAAGAAAACCCCAAAGGGAAATCTATTAATACTTAAAAGGTGGGTAAAAATGACTATTCAAGGTAGTTGTAAGCCCTAATGATTCAGTACTGAAGACCTTGCTTCTACCAGGGTTAGAGCTTCGCATGTTAATGGATGGTCGACATTACAAACAACTGGCCTCAGGCAATTACCACTTTTTAAACGACAGTCTGCTGGGTTAATCAATCCATCATCATCGGAAACCTTAGTATTATATTTTCTCTCATTCTGAGGCACCCTAGCCCAGACTCAGTCAGTGGTTTCACTGCCAACACACTACTGGTTCTAGGGCCATCTGTACTCCGAAACAGTCCGCCTGCAGCTGGAACTCAGTCACTTTTTCTAGGTGTGACAACAAACCAGTTTAGCAACACTAGCGTTGGAAAAGGGACTAATTCAAGCATATTATTGCGAGGAGAAAAATACATGCGATCTAGTCTCTCACATTCATATAAAAATCACATTTAACCTTTATCTAACTTAAAAAGAAGAGCAAGTCACAGAGAGTCTGTAAAATCCTTCAGGTAACGTTGCCAGGGTTTAACTTCCCTCTGTGTTAAGAAATATTACTGTGTGATTAGCTCTGGAAAAAGAGTAAACTTAGGTAATTCTTAAACACTCCCAAACTTAAACTTTTTTTCCTACAGATTCTTGCCATGCAACTTGTGAATCCATTTAGGACTTGGATTGTCTGGTTTCCCTTCTGATTGTCTGGTTTCCACCTAAGAAAGCAGTCCCAAAGAAAGGCGGTAGGTGGCATCAAGCTGGCCAGATGAGCCATGCCGCCACCAAGCTAACCAACGAAACATGCCCTGATACTGAGCCATCTGGTTTTTATTTTTAATTGGAGAACTGTCTCTTCTCATTTGATACAGAGACAATCCTTTGCCAGAGATCTAGGGCAGGGATTCTTAAAACAGGATCAAAAGTCCACACTTAAAAAAAAGATCCAGTTCCTGGGCCTAATCCCAGAAATCTTTCTGGGTCTGAAGGTGAAAAACCCCTCAGGTGAGAGTCAGCACCCTCAGGTTTTTGTCTTTCCATGACAATCCAGTGCTTAATTCACATCACCCCCTTCCACTGAGAACCCTGTGTAATTTATCCAGGGGATGTGTACTTCTTTACAATAGAGAAAAAGTCAAACTGTGATCGTCTCATTCCTAAACCCTAATGGTACCAACATCAAGCACGTGATCCTGGTTTGGTTCTGCCCAAAAAGGAGGCTTGACTCAAAGAATTAAACTTCTTGGAAGCATACAGGAGAATACCAAAGGAGACAGTATTACATGCATTACAGCAGCTATTCAAAAAAAAGCAACTAGAACATGTAACACATGAGAAAACAGCCGAGTTACAGTGTGAACAGCTGAAAAAAAACATGCAAAAAGGCCTCCTTTTTGTCTTTGTTAGGATGAGTAGGCATTTTTGTTAGGATTCTGGAGCAAAGTATTCGTCCAAACCTTCAGCTCTTACCCTGCTACCCAGCTACCTCTGCTAACACACTGAAACTGAAACTGATGGCTATTTTTCAGCTTTAGATTATATTAGAGAACACTGCTTCAAATATCCTATCTGGAGTGATGATGTCACAGACACCAGGAAACCCTCCAGACCCAGTCGCCTCCCACTGGTGAGATGGGGTGGGTGCAGGGCCGGCCTCATCTGTGCGTCAGTGCGTCTGGGGTCCCTCTGGGAGAATGAACATCTGGGTGACAACACCCTCACGGTGCTAAGGATACTGAGGACCAGAACACAGCTCTCTCCCAGTCCTCGGAAGGAGAAAGGCAGCGCGGGAGACATACCGATGGCGGGCCCGCCCTGCTTCTTTTCTTCTAGGATGGCCGCCAGGTCCCTGGAAACCTGCTTCTGCAGTTGGCTACCAGACGGCTGCTCCAGCTCCGGGCTTTTCACCTTTAACAGCTGATTTGCCTTCTTGATCTTCTGACTGTACTGCCTGGCCATCAGGAAAACCTTGCTCCTGGTCTTGTCTGCGTTGTCCATGCCGGGGTCGGGGTTCTTCAGGTCTGCAGGGGACAGGCTGCTGCCAGCCACGTCATAGGGACTCTCCACGGGCGGCAGGTCACTGACCAGCGACAGCCGGTGGAGACTCAGGCAGGAGCCGTCTTTGGAGGACGGGGTTAGGTCAAGCGTGCAGGAGATGGGCCCCGGCCTGTCTCTGGGCGGCACGAGGAGAGCCCGGCCCGCGGGCGGGGAACGTGGGGAGCGCGCGCTCAGCTCCGGGGTGCTGCCCGCCAGCGGCCGCTCCTGCACATCGTCTTTGCTAACGGGAAACGCCGCCAGGAGCCGGTCTCTGGCTTTGACTTCGTTTTTCTTGATGTAATTTTCCAGGTCATTCCAGATTTCGTCTACTTCTTCAGACAGTTTATCGGAGATGGACTGATCAGCTATGGACAAGTTGCAGCCGAAGGAGTTATAGAACAAACTCAGATAATCGTTATCAGAGGGTCCCGGGGGGTAGGGCGCCTCGTCCTCACTGAGCTGGAGGCTGTCCTGGGAAACAGAGGCCCTCAGACTGTCACAGCACCCCAGGTCGGCCTCCAGGCCCAGGAAGGTGCTCCTCTTGGGACGCTTCAGGCTGCTGCACTTGAAGTCCTGGGAGGGCGCATCTGGGAGCCCGATGGTGTCGTAGACGTTCTCCTCCACCACCTGGAGTTCGCGTGAGCTTTGGTTCCACGCCTCCCGGCCTGGGGGGCCACCATCTCTCTGGGGGTGCCGAGGGCTCTTCTCTGGGCTTGCTGGCCTCTTGGAGAAGGCCAGCTCCGGGGTGCTCTTGGGGCGAGCAGAGTCCCTGGCTGATTTGGGGGGAGGAGCTTCAGCTTCTTCCCGTTTAGCCACCATCAGTTTCAAGTCCTCATAACTTATGTTATCATAGACATGGTCTATGTCATCAATGGTCAACTCTACAGAGGACCCGAAGGGAGTCATCCCGTCCCGCCCCTCTGTTTTAGGGTCATTCTGCAGTTCCCTTCGGGAGCTGTACTGAGGGCTGTCACTGTCCCTATTTCTTATGTCAGGGGGACACGTGTTGCTCTCGCCAGCACTGCTGGCCCGCCGCACAACCCTGTGGCCGGAGCTGGGGGTCTCCGAGGGCTCGACCTGTCCCATGTGCCAACTGCAAGGTCGATTGGAAGTGCTATCTTCACACAGTCGGGCAGAGTTCAGATCTGAAGAGGAGAAGGACGGCAGGAACATCTGATAATCATCTTCGTCCTCGTTCTCCTGCGGAGACCGCCGACTGGGAAACAAGGCTTGCCGGATCTGGTGGTCCGTCCAGATGTTTCTGATGGCCCCGCCCCCGCGAAGCACGCTGATAATGGCAGAACTGCTCGGCTGACTGTTCCTCTGGGCGGGAGATGGCCCTGCTGAAGTCAGCTGGGGAGACCCTTCCTCTCTGGAAACCTGAGAAGGATAGAGACATAGCGATTGAATTGTAGTACCACAGGACACATAACTGAGGATGTGCTCCTGTATTTACACATTGCCTCTCCCACTAGACTGTGATATTCTTAAAGAAAATGATCAGTAAACATTGTTGATTTTAACTGAGTTGAAAAGCACGTCAGATGTTTTGCAAAAGGAGCAGAAAGGACAGGAACTGATATTTGCTTAGAAATAGGCTAGGCCATTTGAAGACATTCTCCAAACTTAATGTTCACTCTTTGAATTAGATATGATTGTACCAGTTTCACAGTAAGGAAATCTAGGCTCTTAGGATTCAGTTACATGTTCTCCCCCAGCAGTGGTAAGGCTGGCGTGTAAACCCAGGTTTGACTCCAAATACCTTACCCCACTGCAGGGAATTGGCTAAACACAGAAAACTCTTAGATATTTCAAATAATTCCGATGTGTTCTTGGTAAATAACATTATATAAATGAACATATATAGGTGTCAAGGGCCATGGTATCTGATTTCTATTTGGAGTTTGATTCTTAGCAGTCTTACTGTGGTTTCCGGTGTACGAGAAACACCCCTGTCGGTGATCTGACTGCACCCTCAAGGGTTTTCCTTTAAATCTGCAGACCTGCGTGAACCTGACCAGCACTGCCTTGGTTTATAGATTCTAGGCAAAAGAGCCTTTGTTGCAGGAATTTAATTTAATCCACTACTGAGCTAATGAAATTTTTACTTTCTTTCAAAATACATTTAATTAAGCAATATTTAGATGCCAATTAGCAAGTAAAATATGAGTGACATTAACGATTTTTAATCAGAGAAAACAATGGGTCTGTTATAACTTGGAACCTTTCCTGATGGAGCTCAATTGTGCAGACAGGGAGCGGACTGCCCTCTGATGCCCTCTGTGGGTATTGGGATTAGCTTCAAAGATTTGAAAGGGTTAAGACAGGTTCAAACTAATTAGTACCAGGGGTATATTTTCTGGTCAAAACACTATAGTAACCTATTTGAAATGTCAGATTAGCAAGAATTTTTCATCACTGATCAATGAAATTGGGATACATATTACCTTGGAATATCCACCTATTAATATGTCTGTCTGTCTGCTTACCTGCCTTTCTGTCTATCAGGGAGGGCAAAGATAAAATTTTATCCTGAATGTTGTTTTTCTATTAAAAATTTAAAGCTAAAAACGTCTAATTAGTCATTTAATCTTTTGTTCACTTTTTTCAAATAGTAAAAATGTGGACTATTTGAAGACTAGGAATAAATGAATACACACACATATAGATATATGTGCACACAAATACATATATATTATATTTTGGCTCTTCTGTTTTTTTCTTTACCCTTTAATATCTCTCCCTTTTCCTCTTACTCAGACTGCACTGGTAAAATGTTTATAAAATATAGGTACACAGTAACTACATTTTATAAAATAAAACAAGTTAGTATTAGCTAGTTAAATCATGATCAAACACTGTGGAAGTGTAACAAAACAATTCTGTGAACAGCCAGAAGTAAAACCTTCTTAAAAATCTTTCATTCCAGAAAAATTCCCAGACATTTTAGAAAATTAGAAACCCTGAATTGTTAATATCAAAGTATATTTTTAAGGTAACTACACTTTTTTCGTTTGTTTGTTTGGCCATGCTGCGTGGCTTGCGGGATCTTATTTCCCCAACCAGGGATCAAACCCGTGTCCCTGGCAGTGGAAGTGCAGAGTCCTAACCACTGGACTGCCAGGGAATTCCCAAAAGGTGACTACACTTGAAGTGAAGTTAGCAGTAATTTGGAAGCTGAAATTTTATATCAAATAAATCATCAGGAGAACTGAGGAAGCTCTTAGATTTAGAAATAATCAGTAGATGGATTGGACACAGCACAGAAGTATGTAGTGTAGATCCCTCGTGATGAACAGTTTTCCACATTCTCAGCATTATGGTTACTTAATAATAACATAATAAGAGCTAATTTATGGGGCACTTGTTTTGTGCCAAATACTGTACTAAGCACATTAAAAAAACATATCACATTTAACCTTTATAACAATTCCATAAATTAGGAAACTAAGTCTTGGTAAGGTTTAACAACTTGCTTACAGTCATACAGCTTATAAATGGCAGAAATGGATTTGAACCCATGTCTTAATCCTCAGTTTATATATGAGCTAAATCTCTCTCCCTCTCTCCTTCCCTCCATCTCTCGCTCTACACACACATGCACACACACACAAACACGGCTTTAGAAGGTATATTCTAGGAGAAATGTTAATCTCTTTATCTCTTTAATCTCTCCCTGAATTTAGTATACATTCATTTTTGTTAGGAGATGGAATTTTACCACTAAGAAAAAAGTACATTGGTGTTTTACTTCTTTCTTGTCTTCAGATTTTATAAGGTTTAGTTAGTCCTCATATGGAGACTTGACTTGATCACTATCGTAGAAAGTTTCCGAGAAGCTCTTGAGATTGTATCTCTAGGACTAATAGAGCGATTCCCCTAGCTAGTACTAAGCCAGGCTTGCTCTGTGATCATAGCTTGGCGGCCTTTCAAGGGCACTGTCCCAGTGTTTGTTTATGAAAACAAAGTACATTAAAAAAATCAAAATCTCATGCTATATTTCAGGACAATGAATCAATTCATGTTATTAAATTTCAAAAGCTTCCAAACAGAAATATGTACTACCTGAAAAAAATCCACATGCCGTAATTTTAAGCAAATAGCTTAGAGATAAGACCACGTTGATTTTTAGACATCTAGGAGACTAAACTGAAAGATAAGTTATTTATTAACAGGGTCGTGCCAAGGAGTGGAGCACATAGGATCGCGGGGGAGATTTTCACAGCCACGTTGCTACAGATACAGAGCATGAAGCAAGAAGCTGCGCTCAGCCCCCTAAGCACTGTTCAGTAAGCCAGGTGATCAGTAGGCATACTGGATGTAGTTTACCCAGGTCAGGATACGATATGCATTGTTCAGAGGTAATACATTTGAATATACATCTTCTAATACAACATACCATTTTTATTCTACCTCTCCTAACCTTTTATTGGAGGGAGAAAAATCAAAGCTTGATATAGTGAAGTTTCATTATACCGCATACCATCACACCTCTTATACCAGCAGCAGGACCACATTCTTAGACGGGGATCTTTGTGATTGAAGTCTGATGCTTTGAAAATGGAGCAAATACTCAGGACGCGAGAGCCTCAGTCTTATATGCACAGAGGCACAGGGCAATGTGGGGTGCACCACACTAGCCCTGTGTGGGTGTTACATCTTTTTTTTTTATTATTATTATTATTTTATTTTTGGCTGTGTTGGGTCTTCATCGCTGTACACAGGCTTTCTCTAGTTTCAGTGAGCGGGGGCTACTCTTCGTTGCAGTGTGTGGGCTTCTCATTGAGATGGCTTCTCTTGTTGTGGAGCATGCGCTCTAGGCGCGCAGGCTTCAGTAGTTGCAGCACGCAGGTTCAGTAGTTGTGGTTCGTGGGCTCTAGAGAGCAGGCTCAGTAGTTGTGGCACATGGACTTAGTTGCTCCATGGCATGCGGGATCTTCCCGGACCAGGGCTTGAACCTGTGTTCCCTGCATTGGCAGGCGGATTCTTAACCACTGCGCCACCAGGGAAGCCCGGGTGTTACATCTTAAGGTAATAGCTTCTGAACAGAGAGGTGGGGCAGAAAGATGAAGAAATCATTGCCTTGGTTCTGAGGGATGAAGCTGGGGTGGTGAGGTGGAGGGGGAGTTGATAAGGATGAGCCCTAACTTAAATCTATTTCAACATGTAAAATAATTGTTTACACTTGGAAGATTAGCTGGAGGTGAGACATATAAGGAAAGGGTAGGTATAAAGGGCACCTAAAGTAAACATTTCAAAATAAGAAATGTCAATAGTACTTACCTTTTGGATGTCTTGTGCTGTTTCTGAAAAATAAAAGTTTTTTTATTTTTTAAGTTTGAGGATTAAAAATGTCTCTCTCATACATAGGTAAGCACTCATATTTTATAGGGCTTTTAAACTTATTGTTAATAACTGAAGCCCAAGCATCTCTGGGCTCCTTAGACCTAATTTTTAGAAAATGCCTCTCAGTTATCCAAGTATAGATCTTGTACTACATGTAAAACAACCATACATGTATCTGAGTGATAAGTAGCTTCCTTAAATCCCTGAGAGCAATGGACCAATTCATATTAATACGTTTCAAAAGCTTCCCCCCACCCAAATATATATTACCTGAGAAAAAAATCCACATGCCCTAAGCCATGAAACTCACTTAAACATAAGATTATGCTTCTGTTAATTTTTAAATATTCTATTGGCTTTAATTGAAGATATAGCATCTATCAACAGGGTCACCTTGGCACTGTGCTAAGGAGGGTGCAAGAGGAATTGTGGGGAGAGATTTACTAGCCACATCCTCATAGATACCCTTACGATACTCTGATCATGTGGGTCTCATCTTTCAACACTGTTTAATTACAGAAGCATTTAAAGTAAAAAGTGATCAAACCCTCTCCACAAATTCCACCCTGTAGAGGTAGCCACACTTAAAAGTTTGATGTTCATCTTCCTAGGTCCCATGCCCACTGCCCCAATCCCACAACAAAGAACAGTTTTTTTGTTCTTAAAGGTGCAATATGCAAAATTGAATTTCCTGCTAAATATATGTAGACACTCTTATCAGTAGACAGATACGTACTTGATTCTTTTTGATAGCTGCAGAATATTCCATGTAGTATTTCAGAATTTACTACAACTTTTAAAACTATTTCCCACTAGATATGCATTTTATGTGGTGTCTTGTTATAAACTCTGCAAAGAACACAGATACTCATAGATCTGTGCTCACTTGGGTGAGCACTTCTATACAGGAAGTGTACATTGTGAAATTTCTATAGGTGAAAAATTTGAAATTGTTGGTTCAAGAGCATGTACACATTTTAAATTTAAATGGGCATTAACAAATTTTGCTCCAAAAAGGTTGCAGAAATTTACACACCAACAGTTTCAGAGTGCCTGTTTTTCTTTTCTTTTGGCCAAGCCCACAGCTTTTTCCTCTCCATTTATCTCATTTAAATGTATGATTTTTCTGATCACTAATATAGGTGACCATTTGGAAATTTTATTGGCAGTTTGTGTTTCTTCTGTGAAACTGCCCGATTATATTCTCTGCCTTTCAAAAAAGAGTCCACATCTCCTGAGCCCACATGCCACAACCACTGAAGCCCGCACGCCTAGAGCCCGGGCTCTGCAAAAAGAGAAGCCACTGCAATGAGAAGCCCGCGCACCACAACAAAGAGTAGCCCCCACTCGCCGCAACCAGAGAAAAACCCGCGCTCAGCAACGAAAACCCAACGCAGCCAGAAACAATAAATAAATAAAATATAATATAATAAAATAAATAAATTTATTTAAAAAGAGTCCTTTGTCCTTTTTTAAAATAGATTTAATTAATTTATTAGTTAATTTATTTTTTGGCTGCGTTGGGTCTTTGTTGCTGTGCACGGGCTTTCTCTAGTTGCAGAGAGCAGGGGCTACTCTTCGTTGCGGTGCGAGGGCTTCTCATTGCGATGGCTTCTCTTGTTGCAGAGCACAGGCTCTAGGCATACGGGCTTCAGTAGCTGTGGCTCGCGGGCTCTAGAGCGCAGGCTCAGTAGTTGTGGCACACAGGCTTAGTTGCTCCGTGGCATGTGGGATCTTCCCGGACCAGGGCTGGAACCCATGTCCCCTGCGTTGGCAGGCAGATTCTTAACCACTGCACCACCAGGGAAGCCCCTGTCCTTTCCTTTTGATATATGGGATTTCTTAACATCAACATTCACAGATATTCATCTTTTTATGCCCATTATCTATGCTGCAAACATTTTATGTCATTCAGCTTTACATTTTATAATGGGCTTAATCAAATCTGCCAATCTGTAATTCACCTGGTGTTTATTTTTTTGTGTATGGTTTGACTTAGTGGATATCAACAAGAATGAAAAAAGAAAGTTATTTTAGGACTTACCGCTGGTCTTCAAAACTTTATGCAATCGTGAGGAAGGTTCTGAGCGAAAAAATAAGGCCAGCATCATTTGCAAAATCAAATCAAGTTTTTTTCTTTATAAGTGAATTATTAGCTTATGGGCAAATGAATTGAGCTCTAGAAATTTTCTATCAAATTCACCTAAATCCTGATTGCTTAGAGATACTTAGCAGCAAGACATTCACTCCATCAAAACTGTAGGATAAATACTAAGCTGTGCAATCTGGAGTCACCTAACAGAAAACCAACCCTACCGACTAGTAGAGCAATGCTCTGAGCTTTAACTCCCACCTATAAGCGGATAATGTTCAATTTTATATTCTTCTGCCACAGCCCTACCCCAAGCTCCAGGTCTCAGCTGCCAACTGTCCGTCTGACATGTCCCCAGCATGCCCATAGACCCAGCAAACTCAACATGTCCCAATCGCAGCTCACCAGTCTCCCCCATCTGCTCTTCCATTTGGATTCTTACCTTAGTTGTCACTCACATTACCCTCCCTAGTTAGCGACCAGGACATCATTTTAAGTTTCTCCTGTTTTCATCCATCATGGTCTTGTGGGATCCCAGGAACGCTCCACCTCAGTCACCACTGTCTTATTCCAACCTTTACCATCTCTCGCCCAAGCTAGAGGAACAGCCTCCTACCAATTCTCCCTGCCTACTTCATTTTCCACATCGAGCCAGAACTCTCATTTTAAAAGGCAAACATTTCATTGCTTAAAATCCTTCCATAGCTTGCAGGATAAAGTTCAAACCCTCTGCGTGGCCTACTCGGCTTTCCATGATCAGGGCCCAATCTGTACTTCCAGCCACATCTCTTTCCGATTGACCTTGCCCACCTCCACCTCCGGCCCACCTTGCAGCCAAGCCAAACAACTGGCAATAGCTGTCTGATCTAAGGTACGCTGGCTCAAGTCTCAGGGCCTTTGCATGTGCTATTCCCACCCCATCAGGCTCCTCAGCCCCCAGATTCCATCTGGGGTACTGGTCCTCTGGTCTGTACGGCCTTGTCTCTCCTTCCTAGAGGGTTCACCTCTCTCCTTTGTCTCCCCGCTCTTTCTTCCATTCAACCTCTACTACAGCTCCATAGTATGAACTGGTATTTATTCAACCTTTTTTTGACTCTCCCACTAGACTACAAACTCCTTGCAAGCCGGAATCCTGTGTATTATGCGTACATTTCCCAGTTCTTAGTACAGTGCAGGAAATTAGGTAGATACTCAATAAACGCTGATTTAAATGGAAAAAAAAATCTGAGGGCTAAGGGAATACTACATGAAGTCTGGTTTAGCAAATGTGTGTTAAAATTTTAGGTTTGAATACTCTTTGGGATGTGTCATTTACAGGATACAATTTTTCACTAGCGACAGTAAACAGAATTTAAGTACCTGCAGGCCAATGGTAATAACATGCTATACAAAGTGAACTTAGTTGATTGACATGTTTTTTTATATTCACTGGAAAATAGAGAGTTAAGTAGAAAGAGTTTTAGAACCAAAGCTTGAGAGCCCCACCTGGAGGCATTCTCAAAGGTATTCAAACTGGCGGTGTGCTCAAAAACCAGAAAGAATATACCTTTTTGTCAGACTGAAAGGGACTTTCACGACTAACGCCCCATAATTATCTTGATTACCGCATCTTATTTACCAGATTTTCTTCTTAGCCGATATGGAGCAGAACCATCTTTAGAGCCACAAAAGGCTTTTGTCTCTCCCTCAGGACTGTAACAGAAGCCTGGGTAATCTGTAAAGTAAGAACCACATGCATCTCTAAGAATGAAGTGTTCCATAACGTCTCAGAAAATGGGTAGGACTTGTTTTGGATGCCTATGGATTTATTCTTTTTCCTCAGGCATGGTAGAATCCCTCCTTCTGTAACTGGTGTTGAATATGCATCTAAGACTTTCTGTTTACTGACTACTGGAGTGTGTTAGTAGCAAGCTAGCCCACAACCCCTCCTCCAACCCTGCCCAGCACCCACCAGGCACACACAGGCACTCTTTCTCTGTACTCTCTTTTTTTCACTCTCTGGCAGAAAGAGCTATAACCATTGGCTCTACCCTTACTAGAAAGTTAGTTCAAATGTATAGGGTGTGATAACTTCCTACTCCCACTCAGACTCACCTGCAGCTCTAAGACCCACAGTGGTCAGTCAATTCCATGAACGTAAAAATCCCTGCAGCTGAACTTGCTACCAAGGCCCCTGACAGACTGCGGCGATGGGCCACAACAGAGGCCCTGTCAAGGTAAAACCAAATGGAGGATTCCCTCTAGGTAGCAATTTTGTGAGGCATTTGTGCCCGGCGTGGCGGTGGAGGGAGGTGAGCCTTCCTGCCCCCGTGGAAGCTGTCCACCCTGGCAGCGACTCTCCATATTTTTCTAGACATGGCTCCTTTGAACATGTGATGAATGGTTTAGGTTCTCTTCCCAGAGAAGGGGTTTTCATTTTATTTCATCTAAGGGGTACACAGGTTTTGGATGAAGAAAATCTGGTCTAATCCTGAAGTACTGCAGCACCTTCAAAGACCATCTGCACCCTAAAGCCTGAGGGTAAACAATTTTAGGACATAGCCGTAGACTGGCGTTCTTCAAATTGGGGTAAGGCTCTTCAAGGGCATCTGAAGTGCAAGAAAGTTCTGAGGATGGTTAAACACCACATACACTTCTCCAATGTCGGAGGCCATTTGGTCCAATGGACTGGCCTACTCTGTTCACAGCCAGCTGAGACCAAAGTCAGGGTAGGGCAAGTAGGGTTATTTTCCTAGGCTGAGCTGCTCTGGCCCAGGCCTGGCCTGGCAGAGAGGCACATGGCACCAATTAGAGGCTTCACATCATTCTGTGTGCTCACAGAATCTTAATGGTGTCCAAGAGCTAGCTCAGAGCCTGGGAATAAATAAACAGTGTTGAATGTAGCTACTCACACTGAACAGCTGACCTCTCTGGATCCCCATCTTCCTCCATCTCTTCTAATTCTCACATGCCCATCCATGACCTTGCCTTCTCTTCAGAGTGCCCATATATATTATATACATTTATAGAAGAAATAAGGGGTATATTGTACAGCGGAGGGAATATAGCTAATATTTCATAATAACTAAAACTAGAGTATAATCTTTAAAAATTATTGTACATGTATAACTTATATAATACTGTAAATCAACTATACCTCAGTAAAAAGAACCTTAGAGAGATTTCCACTGAATAAAATAAGTGGATTCAGAGAACACAGGGCAAGGAGCCCCAGCCCAGCTCTCTGGTGGGGATCCCCTCGCATCATTTCTCGGGATCTCATGGACATGCAGTGGGGAATCCTCAGTGACAGTGGCGGTGTTCATTTTTCTACTTCAGTCATGTTTCTTTATTTTTCCCCCCCTGGAGAATTAAAAACCAGCAGGCTGGGGGGTGGGCTGGGGTAGGGTGGGGGTAAGTGAATCAGTGTTTGCTCTTGGGGAAAGATTCCTCAAAAGTAAGTTATTTAGAAAGTTTTAAGTAAAAGTTTCTGTCAGACCTGGCTGTAAGTCTTGAAAGCTATTGTTTCTTTTTAAATTCTATATAATCTGGGAGATAACAAGGATGTGATAAGTGCTTCGAACAGGTCTTATTTTATAAGACCTCACTTATATTTACTCTCTGACTGCTATGAGAAGTCCAGAGACACAATAACGTATGTGGGGCAGTTGTAATTTTAAAATGTGACCTGCATCTGGAGAACCAATACCTATCTAGTTAGCGTGATTATTGCAGATAATCAACATAGATTTTCTGCTAATGGAGTGAGGTGGGAAATGCACTGTGGGACCTTCATTTTTGGTGGTGGCAGAGGTGGGGCAAGGGTGACCCTGGAAGCATATCTTACATTGTGAGTTGATGCAGAGACCAGTGGCAAGCCATCGGGGAGCTCACAGATGAACCAAGAAATCATGGTAGAAACAAGCCAATGGCTTAGGAAGATGGTATACTGTCTGCTGGCTCTGTTTGTTAAAACAGTGAATAGAGAGCTGCTACTTTCTCACAATTGACATTTGCCATAAACTTGTAGAAACTTGAGAGATACAAGGAGACAATGAGATTTCAAATTGTGTAGAAAAGAAAACTTACGAATGGCATCCATTTCAAGTATTGCTTGCTTGGCCTGAAAGAAAGAGGTGTAGCTATAATTGCAATGACCTTTTTTTGTTTCTTCTTTAAACTACCAATCCTAATACAGGTCTTATCCCACCTGAATGAGTGGTTTTGGAAAAGCTTAAAAAAAAAAAAACAAAACTCATTTCTTTTAGGCATTAACACATAGTTCAAGGGATTCCAACACATGAGCGTCCTCGTGTGGGTGGTAGATGCTGTACCACTGGTGCCCCAGAGCTAAGCTTACAGCCCTCACCTGGAAAGAAAGAAGGAAGGGAAGGAGGGAGGGAAAGAGGGAGGGAAGGAGGGAAGGGGAAGGAGACACAGGCAGGGAGGAGGAGGAGGAAGGGAAGATAAGAGGGAGAGAGAGAAACTTTCACTGAAGGTTCAAAAATCTGACTGAGCAGCGTATCAAAATCTAGATTCCTGCTACCCAACCCTAGTCTACTGAATCCAGCCCTGATCTATGGAACCAAAGGCTCAAGGGACAGGGCCTAGGATCTACACCAGCAGCCCTCCCCATATCATTGGGGCATTATAAATCTTCTGAGCTGAATGCAAAATAGTTGCTGGACACTTCCTCTGTCCTTCAAAATATTATGCGATTATCATCAGCTGACACTCCCAGCACCCTGTACCTACCATCACTTGTGTGTGCCCTAGAACCTCCCAGACGGGGAGAAAGAGCTGGGAGAAGGACCCTGGAGGACATGGTTTGTGATCCTGGCTTTAGCACTTAACTAGGCAGGTGCTCTCACATTCCTGCATGTGCTTCTTGACCGTAAGATGGTAAGATAGGAGCGACCTTTCAAAGTCGCTACCAGGACCAAATGACAGGCACTCAACCCAAGTTAGTTACCATTTACTCCCGCAGGGGACTGGCCCTGATGACCCTGACTCTTGCTTTCTCTGCATACTTCTCCCCGACTCAACCCCCCCACCCAGCTTCCAATCTTTATAGCTTTGAGGCTTCTTTTTGTGTAATTATTGCCATATGTTATCAATGTTTAGGGAACAGTGAAAAGATAAGTTAATGGCCTTAACATGAATCATCTTGCCTGAGGATTCAAAGAAGAAAAAAAGTAGGTAGGTTTTCTCGCCACTTTCATGTCATTTTCATTTTTCAGGGTAGTGTAATGGAACCTACAAACATTATGCTAAAAATAACTTTAAAAATAATTTTACTAATACTTTGTCACAGTATGTGATGATATCACAGTAAAAACGTCTGGGCTCAGGGGCAACCAAAAAAAAAAATAAACCCACAAAACAATGCAGTCACCTTAGTTTTGAGAAAACAAATGCTTAGATTTTTATGACACTGATATTTCTATCATACATTCAGAGTTTGAGGTTACTAGTTGAAGTTAATTTCAGACACAAACGTTAGCTCAGTTTCCATGAAGTGCATTGGCAGAACCATGCGAATATATGAAATGCAACAGTCTCTACCTGAACCTTATTCCCAACTAATCTGGACGAAATTTAGTTTATATACCATGTGTATAGATGGGCCATATGGCTAATTTCCAGAAAGTTTCTTGGTATCTAGAAACTTGACTTCGAGAACTCAGTATTTTTTTTTCTTGTCTCGACATTTAATTTCAAAAAAAGTCTATTCCCGCATTTTTCCACTAGGGGTCAGCCAGAGACTATCACTGAATTAAAGGAATGGAAGGAGGTCACGAGGAACCTAACCTCTACAGCTGTGTTAACAGTAGAACGGCGGTACATTTTTTGTTCCCATTATGTAATTCTTTTATTTGATAGGAGTAAATATAGTTTGAAAGCTTCAAGAAAATAACTTAAGAAACAGTCTTGAGAAGAGAGAAAACTTCAACTTAGTAATAATCCTGCTTAAATAAAATAGAAAATTATTGTAAGCTCAGAGTGGATAAAGTATATTAAATAAGTGTGTTTTCATTTTCTCTAGGAATTATGTGGTTAAGATCAACTTTGGATCCAGGAAGAACTGGGTTTGAATCTGGGCTCAGTCGTATACTAGTTGCATAAACTTGGGCAGTTTACTTTCCGTCTCTGAGTCTCTGTTTTTATTTCTCTAGAATGGGGAGAATAAGACCTTTCTCGTAAGGTGTTTTGCTAAGGGTGAAATAAGAATATAAAGTACTCAGCACAGTGTATGTGTGCTCAAGAAGCTGTAGCTAAAAGAAATAGAATGTTTACATCTATTTACATCTAAAAGGGTCAGGAACTTGGACAAAAAAAGCACAATTCTACTGTGACTCTGTTAACCGTTATAAAACATAAAGGGAAAACTGCTTGGAATACACACCCCTAGTGTGGGAGAAAGAGGAAGGTCTGTAAGCTCGTTTCATTTTGTAATGGCCAATAACTGCTTTTCAGAAGCCCTTTGGCAGTTTTGATTTTCCCAGGGACAGGTAAACTACAGGTGGGGCAAATCAAAGACACACTGCCATTGCTCAGAAGGGCATTGCCAGTCACAAGGCCAGCAAACAAGTGGCTAACCATGAAGCAAATGCAGTTGCCTCTCTGCATGAGCTACCTGACACTTCGGAACACCCTGATGAGATGCGACTCATGCTTAAGTCAAAGCACACACCTATGCACATTCATTTCCTGGGCACCGAATCACTGCTGATAGCCCCTGAGAACAAGTTTCAGATACTTTTCAAAAACTATTCAAAGAGCAAATAGACTTTCCTTTCTCAGAAATCTCAGATCTCCTTATTTTCCACCCAGTTCTACTCTCATGAGCATCATCCCATCCATTTACGGCTCCACTTCAGTCCTCCTCGCCTGGGCACGGACCATCTCCCCACACACGCGTGGATATCCATTCTCCACCCTCACCTTAGTTCCTCGTCACTTTACTTCTGATCACCCTTCCCTCCACCCCAGAACAGCAACACACAATCATAGCCGCCCCCAGAGCCTCATCATCACCCAGAAGCGCCCTCCCTTTCCGCAGGACTCCACAAGTCCCCTCTTCAATTACACATCTCTGTATTTTCCATCTCTCCACCTTAACTCTTGCTGAACCAGTTCTCTGACTTATCCCTCAACCTGTGCCTGTTTTCCCGGTTGGTTTCACTCTCCACTCAGCCTGGAAATCATGCTCTGTCACTGCAGGTCGGATGCTGGGTGGCACTGTCTTCCCTTGCCCACTTAACCTTCACCCTCACCACTCTGCCAGTCCTCAGCCTTGGGGAACCCACATGCGCCCCAGGGCTCCTCGACACTAGTGTTGAGTTGCTGGATCAACACACACATTCATGGTGGCCGGCTTCAGTGGGCCTAGGATCCTTTCACAGATTACTGTAGTCATCCCTACTGACTCGCTAGCTTGTGTTCTTTCTTTCTTTCTTTTTAGTTTTTGTGGGGTTTTTTTAAGTTATTTATTTTGGGCTGCATTGGGTCTTGGTTGCTGCGCACGGGCTTTCTCTAGATGCGGCGAGCGGGGGCTACTCTTCGTTGCGGTGTGTGGGCTTCTCATTGCAGTGGCTTCTCTTTATGTGGAGTATGGGCTCTAGGCACGTGGGCTTCAGTTGTTGTGGCTCATGCGCTCAGTAGTTGTGGCTCACAGGCTCTAGAGCGCAGGCTCAGCAGTTGTGGTGCACGGGCTTAGTTGCTCTGCGGCATGTGGGATCTTCCTGGACCAGGGATCGAACCTGTGTCCCCTGCAATGGCAGGCGGATTCTTAGCCACTGCACCACCAGGGAAGTCCCTAGCCTGTGTTCTTTAGCATGGGTTCTGAACCCCTCCACTTTCCCTCGGACATCCAGCCCCATCTTTGCTTCACTCACCCAGTAGATGCCATTACCACCAACTTCAGTGAAGGCAAACCTTTTAAGTTCCCTCAAGTCCACTTCAAAGTTGATCCTTTCTCACATTTCTTCTCCCCCAGCTCAGGGAAGATGTTTCTGACCCTTTCCAAGACCAACTCCTATACCTACTGGTAAAGTGAATATAAATAGTGTAATCAGTGTAGAAGAGGCGAAAAGATTTAGTACTTTTGTATGGAGCCGCACCAATGTTTTGGTTCCTAAGACCAATGGGTTACTCCTACCCTTTAAATGTTTTCAAAAGCCATATTGCAAACATATGGAGGTGTGCATTAGCTGTTCTTGCATACTTTTTCAGTAAATAAGAAGTTTTGAGCTTCCAGCATCAAGTTCACAATCTAATGTGTATTTTTTTTTTTTTTTTTTTTTTGTGGTATGCGGGCCTCTCACTGTTGTGGCCTCTCCCGTTGTGGAGCACAGGCTCCGGACACGCAGGCTCAGCGGCCATGGCTCACGGGCCCAGCCACTCTGCGGCATGTAGGATCCTCCTGGACCGGGGCACGAACCCGTGTCCCCTGCATCAGCAGGCGGAGTCTCAACCACTGCGCCACCAGGGAAGCCCTAATGTTTTTATTAGACTATATTTACAGTACATGCCCCCATCCCCGAAACTTGGGGGTTAAGGATGATCCTATTCTGCCATCTCCCTGGAGTCACATTCCAAGGGGTGTCCCACCTCTTATCTTTACTGTCTCATGTTCCCTTTCCCTGTCCCCTTAGCCTACATGTCCACCATATTCTTCACGAGGGCAAAGCGTCTTACTTTGATCTTACCACCCCTCAAACTACCACCATTTGTCTCTTCTGAACTTTGTTTAACAAAGAAGGCTACACCCAGTCTGTTCCTTATTTCTCCCTTTCTTGTCAACCCACTGCCCTCTCTCCCTTATCTCTTAGTTGCCAAATCTGATATCCACTTTTCTGTTTGAATCTGTCCTCCTCTCTGCAGGCTTTGAGATGGTTACTCCACTCTTTCTCAGTGACTTTCCTTCGTCACCACACTTCTCTCCTTCGCTTTTCTCACTGCCTCATTTGGCTGCTCTTCCTTTGGTTCTTCTGCAAATCCCCCAACCCTTGCTGGTCACTTAGATGTTGGGATTCCCAGGGGTCCGTCTTTCCTTTACACATTTGTGTGGGTCCTCCTATCAAATGTCGGGGCTTCGGTGACTAGCTGTGTGGAGAGACCTGCGTCTCTCCCTGCAGCTGAGCCGCCCCTGCCCACGTGTCCCTGCTGCTCCCTCTCAGGCCCACCCAATCGGTCCCTCCCCTGGGCAACCCGTCTGGGAACTCACAACACCATCCTCTTGGCCCAGCTCCTGACTCATCCTTGACTTTTGTTTCTCCCTCTCCTCACGCACTGGGTGGGCAAAACCCCGTTCCCTCTGCTTCCACGATGGGCTCTGCCCCTCCCCCCGTCTTATGCTCCCTGGCAGTGCCCCTCGTCTCTCTTCTAGGCCACTGTGGAAGCCTGCTCATTCTTCTCCTGCCGCCACTCACACTCCACCAGCTGAACCGTCACACTGTCCCAAAGTTACACTCTCAGAGCACAGGGCGGCCCATGCCACGCCCCCCCCACTCCAAAGCCTTCAGTAGTTTCCCACCACGAAAACCCAGGCTCCTCAGTGTTTGTGTTCAAAGCCCTTCAAAGGCTGGCTGACTGCGTTCCACTTTTCTAGTCTTACGTCCAACTGCATCTCCTGAGGACTCGACCTTTCCGTCCGGGCACACTCTGTGTGCTGTGAACACAGGGCCCCTGTTCGCACCTCCTTGTTTTTTGTTTACACTGTTCTCTCAGCTTGGTTTCCCTTTTTCTTTTCCCCCACTTAATAAAAAAAATTCCTCATCCTTCAGGACTGAGGAAACAGGCATTTTCCTTCCTCTCCTCACTTGACTGTAAAGTCGAACACGTTATTCTTCCACAATACTTGGCTTACACCTCTATTAAATTCATCATATCATTTATATGACCAGCTCCCTGGTCTGCAAATTCCTTCATGGCTGAGTCTGGATCTTGCTTCCCACAGAGCCTCAGCCAGCTTTATTCACCCTAGGTGCTTAGCACACCTTTGAATAATCCTCATAACTGCCTTTATTTTCTACTAGTTCTCTAGAAATTTCCTTACAGTCTTTGCCTTATGTTTCTTCTTTCAAGCCTCAAAAGGAACAACAACAACAAACCAAAAACTTTCCACCGAGTCTCCCTACATATGAATCTTTTCAGTACTAATGGCTGGTTCGGTTGATCCTTACGTAGCCTGTCTCTCAACTGTCTTAATTTTGAAGATGCACATTTGCTGCCGTCAGGCTGTCTTTCTGGGATTTGAATTCCTTTCAGTTTTACTGTTTGCTGCCCTCACGGTCTTACCTTAGCTGGAATCTTCGCCGCATGATTCTCCAGGATCAGCCTCTTCAGGTGCAGAACCCACAGGCGTTTGTCTTGCTGCGACTTTGCCTACCAGGAGGAGATGTGGACAGTCATGCCACCCCACCAGTCACAAGACACAGACACTCCTAAGACCCTCCGACTGGACGGGACACACGTGGGGTGGCCAGAAAGTCCTGCAAAGGCCTTCAGGCATGACGCACAAGGGCAGGGAGGCGAGGGGGTGCTGGTACCTGCACGGTGTGCTGCAGCTTGGGGTTCTGGTAGTGGAAGACGCTGAAGCTGAGGGGTTCCTTTGGAATCACTTCCACCAGCATGAGGTTGCCGCACTGGAGGGGCAGGCAGAGGGGGGGAGGCAGGCTCGCAAGAGGATGGAACCAGCGCCCCAGTCCTCGCCCGGCACCTCTATTCGGACCTACCAGGATGTGAGCTTTGTACGTAAACGTGTCATCTCTCTTCTTGGTGATGAGAAGCAGCTTGTCAAAGAGGAAGAGCGTCCTCTCATTCTTGGCCCGCTGGAGGCGGAAGGTCCCCTCGAGAACTAGCTCCCCGTAGCTGGTCAGGTCTGGCCCCTTCCAGTTGGTGAGCAAACTCTGTATCTCCTGAAACAGTGAACGTTCCCTTTGATTAAACAGGAGGTGGGAGGGCAAGACGGCGAAGACACAGGGGCCCATTTAAAAAATTTTTTTTTTATTTTTTTGCGGTACGCGGGCCTCTCACTGTTGTGGCCTCTCCCATTGCGGAGCACTGGCTCCGGACATGCAGGCTCAGTGTCCATGGCTCACGGGCCCAGCCGCTCCGCGGCATGTGGGATCTTCCCAGACCAGGGCACGAACCCGTGTCCCCTGCATCGGCAGGCGGACTCTCAACCACTGCACCACCAGGGAAGCCCGGCCCATTTGTTGAGCCTCAAGAATGGTGTCTAAATACCTGCGACAGGTCTAAGGGCCCTGCGTGGTGTCTGATGTGTCTGCTTTCCATGACATAAATCTGCATTTACGGCTGGTGTCACTTGAGGGTTAACAGAAATGAATCAAGTTGTTAATTGACGGGTTGCCAATGACTTCTTTCCATCCCTCCACAATCCCTCTACTGAGGCAGTGGAATTGTCTTTCAAAAGCCAGGTAAAGAGGCTGCTGGTGTGTGGCCTTCTCAGCTATCCTTCTCATGATGTGCTCACCCCCATTCTCTGGACGAACACCTTCAGAGCTACTGACCTGAAAAACCTCTTTCCAGAAATTGAACTCACACCACATATAAGTAACACAAAATGAAAGCCTGAGGAAAATCACACAAGATACATCTTCTCAGAAATTTCCTGATATTAATCCCATTCATCTGGGGAAAGGAAATGAATGTTTCTTCACCACTGTGTTTTTAATGGAACTTCATAAATATCGATAGCATGACTTTGAAGTTTCTTTAGGATTTATTGTACATCCCTATCAACGTTTTTAAAGGAAGCTGATGTTGTTATTTTGGAAAAATGAAAACATTCACAAACAGCACTTAATTAAGCAGCCCATAAAACCCCTTAAAACTTCATTGGTTGAAGGTAGAAATGGAGAGAAATGGAGGTAAGTCTGAGCCAGAGCCTGATTTAGTGGTGTCTTCAGACTGCTTGACAGACTCTTAAGCTATGAAAAACTAGTCATTTAGCCATTTCTAAATATCTAACACACATTATGTCTGACGTTATGCCACAAAACACTTGAATGATGAAGCATAAAACCTTTCTTACTGCTACACAAAGCAGATATGGCCTGGAAGATTAGAATGTCCTCTTCCTTTGGACTTCCCTGGTGGTGCAGTGGTTAAGAATCTGCTTGCCAGTGCAGGGGACACAAGTTCTAGCCCTGGTCCGGGAAGATCCCACATGCTGCAGAGCAACTAAGCCCGCACGCCACAACTACTGAGCCTGCACTCCAGAGCCCACGAGCCACAACTACTGAGCCCATGTGCCACAACTACTGAAGCTCACGTGCCTAGAGCCTGTGCTCTGCAGCAAGAGAAGCCACCACAATGAGAAGCCCACGCACCGCAACGAAGAGTAGTCCCTGCTCGCTGCAACTAGAGAAAGCCCGTGCACAGCAACAAAGACCCAACGTGGCCAAAAATAAATGAATAAAAAAACTAAAAAGAATGTCATCTTCCTTTGATTTTTGATAGTCAACTGCATCATACCACACTCTGGCTGCCTATAGATGAGACCTAGAGTTTTGTTTGTTTGTTTGTGTTTTTTTGACTGCATTGGGTCTTCACTGCTGTGCACAGGCTTTCTCTAGTTGCGGCGAGCAGGGGCTACTCTCCATTGTGGTGCGCGGGCTTCTCATTGTGGTGGCTTCTCTTGTTGCGGAACATGGGCTCTAGGCGTGTGGGCTTCAGTAGTTGTGGCACGCGGGCTTAGTTGCTCCATGGCATGTGGGATCTTCCAGACCAGGGCTCGAACCCGTGTTCCCCTGCATTGGCAGGTGGATTCCTAACCACTGTGCCACCACGGAAGTCCCGAAGCCTTGAGTTTTGCTCGGAGGTATGGCCTGAAGAACATAGCTCTTTTCCCTCCTGAGTCAGATGTAGGTGCTCTGCATAGCACGGAGTCACCCTGGGCTTTGCTTTTACTCCAGGGGCAACAAGGAGCTTAGGACTAGCCTCTGGGCCCACGTGACCTTTTGTTTTTAAATAATGCATCTTTTGAGATGCCCAGGACATGATTGCTGACTTAACATCTATCCAAAGTTCCCAGGAATTTAGGGCTCAAAATGTTGACAATGGAAGGGACCTTAGTAAACGTGTCTTATTTTAAAAGTGAGGAATCTAAAATGCAGTGGTGAGTCTCCTCCCCGGTGAAACTGCCAAGGACCTGGTTCCAGACTTAGCTCTCCTTCCTGTGAGTCCCCTGTCCCATCACCACCTGTTCACCACCTCATGATTTTGCATGAACTAGTGAGAGAGGAACAGAGGCTTAAAACCCCTTTAAACAGTTTGGAGGGCTTCCCTGGTGGTGCAGTCGTTAAGAATCCGCCTGCCGATGCAGGGGACACGGGTTCGAGCCCTGGTCCAGGAGGATCCCATGTGCTGTGGAGCAACTAAGCCCGTATGCCTCAACTACTGAGCCTGCGCTCTAGAACCCGTGAGCCACAACTACTGAAGCCCGCATGCCTAGAGCCCATGCTCTGCAACAAGAGAAGCCACCACAATGAGAAGCCTGTGCACTGCAATGAAGAGTAGCCCCCGCTCGCCACAACTAGAGAAAGACCGTGCACAGCAACAAAGACCCAACACAGCCCAAAATAAATAAATTTATAAAGACAAAAAACAGTTTGGAGAGAGTTGCTTTCAGCAAGAATTGCTTATTGGTAATTAATATAAAATAAAGCCTTGGGAGACTCAAATTTTTAATTTGGGTCACGGAAGGGGCTATGAGCAAACTATTAGTTTGAACGTTACAATGTACCTTTCTCTTTAATAGCCAGTAAACAATGATTGGTATTATCGATGTCCTGATCTTTTCACAAGGAGATCTATGATGAAGGCCATGAATGACGTGCAACACTGAACAGCCTTAATATCTGATTTGGGAAATGATAACAAGTCATAGGGCGGCAGCCCCACCAGGCACTGCCGCCCTGAGGCCTCACCTGTAACCGGACAGCGTGTTCATGCTTCCGCTTCATGTCGTTGATGTGCCAGGCTACTCGCTGCATCGTGTCTATAGCATCAAGCACCACATCGTAGCCTTCTGTGTCCTTGTCAAGGTGATTTTCTATTTCCTTTAAAAAAAAAACCAAAACACCCAACCCTAGTTATTTTCAAAATCTTTTTCTTATATACTCAATGAAACAAAAGGCACTTCTGTGATTAGTTTCTCATTTTATTTTTGCTTATTTACACACTATCATCTTTCCTTAAGATTCTGAGATAACTACCAGAAATACCTACAACAAAATGGTAAGATACAAATAAGAATAGAGCTAGGAAAAATAGAAGTCGATGAGAATTGCACAAGGAGGAATCTGACAAGGAGGATGAAGCAAAACAAGTATATGGGCCATTAAGTCTCACAGAGATATTAGAGTGATTATAATAGATAAGAGAGTTGATATTATAGTTGGAGATTTCTGAACTTCCTGGTGGCCAGTATAGTACAGTTCTCAGTAATATGGTTCTCACTCTTACTACATAGGAAACATAATTTTTTTTTCTCCCAGAGGAAGCAAAACTAACACACAGGGCTTAATATGTAATGGCCTCAAAACAAAGCAGAACAAAAAACAATGAATATTATATTTAAAAAATACCTATACAGCAAGACATTTTCATGTAGTCAAGGCTTTAAAGCCTTTAAAGCCTTTCACTAGTTCATGAAATTCACTAAAGATAATCCTTCAGAGTGCTGAGAGATATCTCATGGTTCAAGTATTCACTCTCTGATGGTCAGAAGGATGTAACACCAGCACTTATCTGAGCCCTGGAGTTCCACAATCCCAGGGAGATGAGAAGGGGACACGATTATAATCTAATTCTTTTAAGTACATAAGGCACATGTCCCTAGACTCCTATGAGTCTAAGGATAGGGACTACTGCATAGTTCCTTTAGTCCTTTATCGTCTCAACAGTGCCCACCAGAGAGCTGGGTGGTAAATAAACACTTATTTAATTGAAGCTGTGTCGTCTTCAAAGAGCAACAATAATTTTAAGTATCTAAAATCCAATGTAAGTATCTAAAAGAGTAAGAAGATATTAAAGTCAATTAGACTGTTCCTATGACACTTATCATGCAGAGATGTTAAGCTCAAGGGTGGAGGTTGAATCTAATGGTATAAATTATAAAGATTAGTTCCCTTGTTTTTTAGTCACACTTTGTTTACTTTTACTGAATCCTCAAATTTTCCATCCAGCTAGAAACTGGAAAGGAATTTACATTTTCTTTCTGCACTCAGACTCAGCTGTTAGAAAGGTCCTATGAAACTGTATCACTAAACTAACAACTCCCAGGTAAGTTCAAGATCAAGAGAAAACTTTAAAAAATAATCATTTCTCCTTTTAGTCTGAGAGGCAATCCTGTTCATCAACAGACAGATTCAGAAGTACAGAGTGTATTTCTGTGGGGATTTTCACAGGTGGCTACACAACTTTGAAGTGATGTGCATGATATAGAAGGAATACTCTAAACCAACTATAAAAACAAAAATACTCCAGGCAATTAGTTTTAAATTAATCTAACCACTGTTCTTCCCTTTTATCTTCACTATCAGCTGTTATGAGCTGAATGTTTGTGCCCTCCACAAATTCACATGTTGAAATCCTAACCTCTAATGTGCTGGTATTAGGAGGTAGGGCCTTTGGAGCTGGTTAGGCCATGAGGGTGGAGCCCTCGTGAATGGTGTTAGTGTCCTCATAAAAGAGAGCCCAGAGAGCAGTCTTGCCTCTTTCCACCATGCAAGGAAATGAGGAGAAGAAGGCAGTGTGCAACCCAGAACTCAACCATGCTGGCCCCTTGATCTTGGACTTCAGCCTCCAGAACTGTGAGAAATAAATGTTTGTTGTCTAAGCCACCCAGTCTATGGTATTTTGTTATAGCAGTGTGAACTAAGACACCAGCTTTTAATTTAGAGGGTAAGGGCTGTTCTTCCTAGCAGTTAACTTTTTGTAAGAATCTTGACTTGTTATTTCTGACACGCTTATGTAACAGAGGTCTGAGACTTTTCTTTTGATTGACTTACTGTCTAGAAAGCCATAAAGAGAGATTACTGGGACACACTAGTTTTAAATGCCATATTAGCAGAGTCCAGCAAAGATCTATCCTGGGAAAGCTATTATTTTTTAAAGAATTATTTCGACACTGATTTAGTAAATTAATCCCACTAAATTTAGAGGTCATTAAAACCAATCGAACAGTTAAAGTAATATCCCTGATGTGGCTTCACAGGATGCAAGATTCTCCCAAGATGAGCCAGGCAGGCAAAAAGACAAGGCTGAGACATTTCTGGTAAAGTTGGACCATAAAGCGTTCTTAAAATTTTAAATGCGTATGAACTGAGCAACCTTGGAATGCCTATCCAAGTTAGAAACCTGGAATCATTTAAAAAGTGATACATGTAAATTGCAGGCATGTTGATATACATAGGAGCTCTGGATTTAAATCTTTTTTAAAAAAGATTTTTAATGCAGTATTAAAACTAATAAAATAAAAATAATAGCTCATTTTTATTGACCGCCTGAGAGGCACCATGTACGTGGGAAATTTACAGGATTTGAACCCGGGCCGTCTTGCCCCAGAGCCCTGCTCCCAACCTCTCTGCTATCCTGTCTTTCTCAAGTTGCAAAGGCAATCAATCCTACTTATAGAATGAAATTACTTTCAAGAACACTATTTCCCATTTTTATCAGCTTCCTTAGAAGATAAGAAATGAGAATGTATGAGAGCCATGTCTACTTTTGTTTCTAAGGTCTCCTTGAATTTTGTACAAATCATGGGAAATGATATAAAGAAAACAGACCCCGAAGTGATGGGAAGCCCAGCTCGAAGATCATTCATCATGTTGCTCATCTGTCTTCTTCCCTTTCAGCTCCTTCTCGTTGCCCCTACACAAGCCAATCTATGACAAACAGCTCTCCCTCCCAACTGCCTACTGAATCCAGGCTCACGGAAATAAAATAAAACCTAACAAAAAGATCTGTTGTTCATGAATGATAGCTCCCTGCCTGAAACTGTCACTCCTAAGCCCTATCACCATCAGAGCCAAAATGAATCTTTTTACTTGGCTGTTGTCAATGAGGTTGCAAGCCTAGAATATAAATATCTCTAATTCCTCAAAGCAGATTAGTCAGTTGTAAAGTATGAGTGTGGAAAATGTTTCCATATGTCCACAGCTTTTTCTGATTTTTTTTTCTCTTAAACTTAACATATACACACAAAATCCCCATCCCCTAGAAAGTCCTTCAAGCGCAGGCAGAAACTTACATGCAAAAGGAGATGATACTTGAGAATCCGCTGAACTGGTTTCAAGAGATAGGACCCCAGAGGCAGTGAGTGTTTCAAAGTTTCCTGACGTTCCCTGAAGAATTTGGCCAGCATCTTGTTCCTCATGCACTCTGTTAGCACAGCCACGGATCTGCAAGAAGAAGAAATAGTTTAAAATCTAAATTGTAACGCTTAACAAGAGTATTCAAGTTTTAAATGCTGGAAGCGTGTTGATACCTTATAACAGGTAAGAGCTAGAGAAGCTAGAATGCTTCTGGGCAGGTTAAGAAAAGGTGTCCCTCTGGGTGGGTGAATTAGAAAAAGACACTATAAGAAGGTAGTAAAACATGGACACGTGGCATCTAAGCAGTAAGCTCCTTCCTCCAGGGAGATGCTGCCCCTGCCAGGACACAGGGCTTTGCAAAGGGGATTTAAATTGGACGTTAGCCCCTAATAATGCCCCATCTTGGCATCTTTGTGCAGTGCTCAAATACACATCTGTGTTCAGTTTTCAAGTTAGATTGCAAGGAGTGGGCACCTTTATACTAAACAAAAGGAGTGCCTTCTTCTCAGTAGATCCAGCCCCGTGCCGGACGTTTGCCATCCTCTCTGCCGGTTACCTTTAAATAAATGCACAAAGTGCGTGACATTATGTGCAGGTCTTGGGAGACCTCATCCCCTGAGGAACTTTCCTTTGAGAATCTCTGAACAGATCCTTCTTTCCACCGCCAAGTGTCTCTCCTCATTCTAAATTCAGCTTTTGAAACAGTTGGATAACCTTGGTCCTTAAGGAGCGTGCCTTACAGAGCATATTAGAAAAGTAGGTCGGAATTCTTCCTCCACCTCAGCTCCCCTAGGGGCAATAAGTACGGCCCCCAAACATCCTAGAGGGATGGTTGAAACCATGCTCATATCTTATACATAAAGCAAGCTGGTGGGCTTGTATAGTTGCACATACACACGTAAATTAAAATCTTATGGTCTCATAACTTAGAAGGAAGCAGGTGGAAGTAATTTCAGCCCCTTCCTCCCCAACTCAGTAATATGTTTTCAGAATTAATTTAGAAAAACAGAGCCAAACAACAAAATAAAACTCCTTGGAAGGAAGTGACATGGATGGAGGTCTCCTAATTAAGCGATCAGAATCCCTTCTGTGCCTGATTGCTTGGAGAAATATCTCTGTTCAAACGGTTTTATTTTTCCCTTAAGATTTCCAAACTATTCTTCATCATGTAACCTAGGGACTTTTCTAAGGTTCTTTAGAGTCAGAATCAGCTGCCCACTGGCCTTCTAACCATCTGAAGTTTTGAGTTCTTGCCCAAGGGTAAAACACCTGCAAGAAATCCTGAGTGCACTGAACTCCGGATTCAGGCCACTGGGAGACATCCGAGGACAATGACCTGAGTGGGTCTGTGCTTCTCCCTGGGGACAAGAGGGAGGGCTTGTGCCTCTTCCCAGCAAAGTCACTGGGGCATGACTGGTATGAAGAAAGACATCTGTCAAGGTGTGCAGGCGACATTTAATATCACCAGCCTGAATCCAAAGGGGAAAGACGCGTTGTCAGATGGGCTGAAACACCTGGCGCTCATGGTTTGTGAAGACGGGGGCGGGAAATCTCGGGCCTCAGAGAGCAAACTGATGGGAGGCAAGGGGACAGGAAGAAATTTTTCTATGAATATGAAAACCACACAATTGGGCGAGAACCGGATGTGCCCGCTTCACTGAGGGGGGCTGGGGAGCAGTTCCCTGCTAACACATTTCTTTCCTTCTTCAAAGTCAGACCCAAGATAAAAAACACTTCCTCCTGGAAACTGTCCGGATTTCTCCTTGCTGGGACTTAGTCCTCCTTTATCTCATGCATCTTTAGCTTCTATTACATATGACTGAGTTGGTACTACATTGACTTGTATTCATTGATTTGATCTTTCCTAATGGCTGTTCCACTATTGCATTTGGTTCAGTTCCGACTCTCAAAACAATATAAACTGCTAGAAGTCAAGGGATATTCGTTCCTATTTCCTGCCAGTGTACACCAAGCTTGGACTTGTGCCCTATGAAGGACAGCCTCTCAAAGATGTCCTGCGCAAATGACTGTGCCTATCCCCTGACCCTAAAGCAGTCTAGTTTATAAAAGCTGCCTCATTTTGTGCCCTCTGTTCTTATTACAGAAAATTCTTAACATAAACTTCCAAAATTGCAAATTCAGAAGATATTTCTTCAAATGACAAGTTTATAATGAAATTTACACAGACATAATCCTCCAAACAAGCCCCTCTAGCATCTTAGATCCTGATAATTGGGTCCAGAATTTTGTTGATTCTTCAGAGTTGGAACGTTTTTTCCTTTCTCACAGGAGGAAGTTTTGTGGAGGAGTTGAGGGCTGATTCTTTGATTTCTCTGCATTAGGGTGTGGTGCAACGCTGGCTTTTAGCACAAGGACCATAGCTTTAGTTGGGGCAACCTACAATTTCCTGATATCTTCAGGAGAGAGGTGGAAACAACATTGCTTAAGTGAAACTGTGTAAACTGTGGGTAGGTCTACAGATAAGGATATGAATAAGTGTACTAATCTGCATGTGGGGTGTTGTTCTGTTTTGTTTTTAGGGAAACCTGAGAAAAGCATGCTTGACCCCCAACCAAATAAATCACCATAGCATGATATCCTGACCAATATTTAGTGGAGGAGATGAAAATCCTCCAGTGGAAAGTATTTTGCCTTCAGTAAGCCTGAGCCTCTGGCTTCATGTCTTTTAATCCACACTGGCTTTCCAGGGCCACCCCGAAGCAGGAATGACCCGCTTGCTGTTCCCGAACACAGTGACACAAGGGGCTCAGTCTACTGGCTTCTCTTCTAGGTGGACCCCATCACCCACTTTATCCTTAGGGACATGTCTCTACCGAGACTGGCTACAGAGCAGATAAAATCCCCCGAGCTCTCTTCCCGGTTCATCCCTAACATAACCACTCAAGTCCTGCTAGTCACGTGGGCAAACAGACAGTAGAAAGGTATGGGGTGAGGGGAAGCACAAAGCTTCAGAAACTTTACAAGGATGTAGTGGCATGAGGTTTGAGGCTGGACCAACTTTGGTTCAAATCCCAGCCAGATCTGGTCACTTATCAGCTATGTGACCCTTGTAAGATCAAGAAACCTGTTGGAGGCTCAATGATGTCATCCATGCAGTGGGGATGGGGCAGGGATGACGATGAGCTAGCACTTGCTGAGGACCCATCAGGGGCCAGGCACTGCGCTGTCAGTGTGTTCTCTGTTTTCTGCTTTTCTTCAATCCCTCAATATCTCTAGATGCCTGGGAAAACTAAATTCAACCACATTTCGTATTTACAGGATTGAGCACAGTACTTAGAAATCAATAAGTGCTCAATAAATGTCTTTTGCAGAAAAAAGACTTTCCTACAGGGTGAGCTGTGGTCTGAGGCCTGACTCCCTTACTGAAGTGGTCGCTATATTGGCCAGAGGCTGCTCCCTAAACGGTCCTCTTGCTGACACCCCCAGTGTGAGCAAAACTGAAGCAATGATCCAGGTGAGAGGATGAGTCCTCTTTTCTCACAGAAGCTTATCATGTTCCTTCCTTTCTCTGAACTCCATAAAACTTTACGTAGTTCCTAAAATTTATATGGCAAAAATATAACATATTTTATCCCCAGCTAGATTATACAAACTCACTAGCACTGCGTCCCATACATATTCTTTAAAACATGGCACATATACAAAAGGGTTAATAGATAAGACTTCTAGCCAAACACAATTGGTTTACTTAGTTTTCCACTGAGGGAAACCTAACAATCTTTTTGGTCTCCTTTAAGGTCTTTCACAATTTTTCCCCGTGTTGGCTCTGCTAGGGAGTCCCTAAGCCTGAATGGATCAGTAACTGGGTACCCCTGTGGTCCATTCTCAGCATGTTTGCAGTTTTCCCACAGTACTCAGCGCAGCGCCAGGCACATAACGCCTACCGACCACATACACTGCTCGGACTGACTTAAAACAATATGAAGATATTCCTGCACATTCACAAGGTGTACCTCGGATAGTTAGTGCAATACTGGGTGTAAATGTGGAACTCTTCACTCTGCAAGGAAACAAAAGAAGTTTTATGGGCAAAAAACGCAGAGACAACAACAATCAATTACAAAGAAAAGATATATCATTCATACCTTTCAATTTGTTCCTGTAACCACACTGGCTCCTGAGCCCCTGTGGCAATCATCCATGCCTTTTTATCTACCTTGGGTTATACCTAGAATCCACGTGCACTTGAACTCATCTGAGTTCATTAAACACTTATTGAGCATCCGCTGTGTTAGCTGAATCTGAAGGCAAATAGGAAGAGGAAGACAATAGGGTTTCTGCCCCCAGATGCTCATGGTCCTCTGGGGGATTTGCAGTGGGAGAGAGAAATATAGGTAGAAAATTTAAATATCATGTGATCAGAACATGTTGGAGGCATGTGCAGCGCACAAGAAAGCCGCTGCACACTTTCAAGCCCTGTGTGTGCAGTTCCCTCTGCCCACTGTCTTTCCCACCTTTTTCATCGGATAGCTACCAGGCACCACTTGACATTGAATTGAGGCTTTATTTCCTCTAAGGGGACTTCCTGAGTCCTTGGGCCGAGCCCACTGCTCCTACTTGGGACCTCACAACACCCAATACCAGCCCATCTCGCAGCATTTGCCGAATGATAATGACATTTTCTGCATGTCTGTCTGTCTCCCACTCTACGCTGTGAGTTCCTGCAGCAGGGGGCCCTACTGTGTTCATCTGGCACATAATGTCTGCTGAAGTACTGAATCCCCATCTCTCCTATGAAGCTGAAAATTTTTTGAGAGCAGGATCCAAGTCTACTCACCTGTATGCATCCAGCGTGGTAGCAATGCCTCAAATGCTTAAATATTTGGCTAACTAATGGGGGCTTCTTGCCTTTTGCTATGATCGTATTCCAGGTTCCCTCATCAACAAATTCTAGACATAATATCATTTCACTTATACAAAAAAAAAAAAAAAGGTCATGAAGAACCTAGGGGCAGGACAGGAATAAAGACGCAGACGTAGAGAATGGACTTGAGGACACGGAGAGGGGAAACAGTAAGCTGGGACGAAGTGAGAGAGTGGCATGGACATATATACACTACCAAATGTAAAACAGATAGCGAGTGGGAAGCAGCCACATAGCACAGGGAGATCAGCTCGGTGCTTTGTGACCACCTAGAGGGGTGGGATAGGGAGGGTGGGAGGGAGACGCAAGAGGGAGGGGATATGGGGATGTATGTATATGTATAGCTGATTCACTTTGTTATAGAGCAGAAACTAACACACCATTGTAAAGCAATTATACTCCAATAAAGATGTTTAGAAAAAAAAAGTATATATCTCTAATAGGAGGACTTTTAAAAAGAAGCATCACCGCAATGCTATTATCATATTTACATAATTCCATGGGAAGGACTGGGAGGTTGGGATTAGCAGATGCAAACTATTACATATAGGATAGATAAACAAAAAGGTCCTGCTGTATAGCACAGGGAACTAAATATTCGATATCCTGTGATAAACCATAATGGAAAAGAATATGAAAAGAACAGATATATGTATAACTGAGTCACTTTGCTGTACAGCAGAAATTAAACACATTACAAATCAACTACACTTCAATAAAATGTAAAATAAATAAATAATTCCATACTATCATGAGGGTTTGTCATCAGTATTCCTATTTTCTTTTTTTTTAATTATAGTTTGCTGTTTGCTTTGGAATCCAAATAACACCCGCACACAGCAACTTGATATTGTTGATATCTCTTAAGTCCCTTCTAATCTATAAATTCCCCCTCTTATTTTCCCCTTGCAATTAAGTTGAAGAAAAACCAGATGGTTTGTCCTGCAGAGTCTCCCACAGTCTCAGTTTGCTGATCACATCCCTATGGCTTCCTTTACTGTGTTCCCCTGTCCTCCATGCTCTTTGTGGTTTAGGAGAGGTTTGATCAGATTTAGATTTCATAATTTAGCCCGAGTACATCATAGGTTAGACTATACTTAAATTGGGAGACACATGATGTCTGGTTCTCTCTTTCTGTGATGTTAATAACCATTGGTGGGCTTCCCTGATGGTGCAGCGGTTAAGAATCCGCCTGCCAATGCAGGGGACACGGGTTCGAGCCCTGGTCCGGGAGGATCCCACAGGCTGCAGAGCAACTAAGCCCGGGCGCCACAACTACTGAGCCTGTGCTTTAGAGCCCGCGAGCCACAACTACTGAGCCCGCGCACCTAGAGCCCATACTCTGCAATGAGAAGCCACCACAATGAGAAGCCCATGTGCCACAATGAAGAGTAGCTTCCGCTCGCCGCAACTAGAGAAAGCCTGCATGCAGCAACGAAGACCCAACGCAGCCAAAAATAAATAAATAAAATAAATTTATATAAAAAAATAACCATTGGTAATTATTGACTAGATCTGTTAATTCATGAGGAGTTTCAACATGGTGATATTTCTATTCTACTATTCTGTCTTCATTTATTAGCCAAAATCTTTCCAAAAAAGGAACTGCCTTAGACTGGTTACCCTGCAGTTTGTGGTTTGTATGGGAAAGGCAGGATAAATGCTTGATTCTTTTCCTTGATTTTCAAAGTAATGCATCAGTTCTCTAACATCCTGCAAAGGGCTTGGGTGTATATATATATATATATATATATATATATATATATCACTGTGATTTCATGAATATAAACATATTTCATGATTTTCAGTTGTTTTCAGTTAGTTATCTTTACTGATGCTCAAATGATCCCATCTTTGCCCAGTAGGAGCCTCTTCTTGAGTATTCGTGACCTACAGCCTCCAGTTGCTTCCTTGTTTTCTGATGTGACAAGATGTTCCAGACCATCTTGTATATTTACTTCCCTACACTCACTCCTCGCAGAGCCCTGATTCCTTTAGGTAGGAAGTAGTATGTGGAAACCACAATCTGAGTTTTAGGGATGCTCTTGCTACTAGGTTAATTATTATTCCTAGGCCTTTTCAGTGGACAAAGCTAGGAATATGGTGTTTTTTTAAAGCTAAAATACATGCTTAGTTCATACTAATTCTTGTAATTCAGATTCAGGACCACAGTGTTTTTAATTAGCCTCATTCTTACTCTGTATTTTCTTTCTCTTGCCAATTCCAGTTCTCAGTGGCACAAATGTAAAAATTCATTTGCTTTATCCCACAATATACACAATAATTCCAGAATAACAATACCAACACCATTATATATGATATCATTACTGAAAACAGTTAAGGATGTATTTGTTGTATTTTGTCCAAAGCATATTTTTCAATTGATTGGTATTTCCTCTGTGTGGTCATGCCACAAACTGGATATGCAATTTGACTCATTGTTTCATTTTGCTTTCAATTAAAAAATTTTTTTTAAATTTATTTTATTTTTAATTTAATTTTTTTAACATCTTTATTGGAGTATAATTGCTTTACAATGGTGTGTTAGTTTCTGCTTTATAACAAAGTGACTCAGCTATACATATACGTATCTCTCCATATCTCTTCCCTCTTGTGACACCCTCCCTCCCTCCCTATCCCACCCCTCTAGGTGGTCACAAAGTACCCAGCTGATCTTCCTGTGCTTTGAAGACTGTTAAACTTTAACTTTGGTTTATAACTATGTAAAATAGATATATGCTTTCAAAGTCAACTCTCCAAGGAAATGTACATTTAAAGAAGTCTGGCTTCTAATCTTTCCCATTCTAGACTATTCCCTCCCTTCCCCATCAGGAACCAACTTTTAATCTTACAGTTTATCCTTTAAAAAATTTTTTTAGGGCTTCCCTGGTGGCGCAGTGGTTGAGAGTCCACCTGCCGATGCGGGGGACGCGGGTTCGTGCCCCCGTCCGGGAAGGTCCCACATGCCGCGGAGCGGCTGGGCCCGTGAGCCATGGCTGCTGAGCCTGAGCATCCGGAGCCTGTGCTCCACAACGGGAGAGGCCACAATAGTGAGAGGCCCGCATACCGCAAAAAAAAAAAAAAGAAAAACATTTTTTAAACATACACATTTACGTATAAGTATAACCTCCCTTGTTTCTGAATAAATAAAAACAAGCTATGCCAGTGATTCTCAAACTTGAGTATTAGAATTAGAACCCACAGAGTACTGGGTTGCACCCCCAGAGTTTCTGCTTTAGTAGGTTTGGGGGGGCCCGAGAACTTGCTTTCTAACAAGCTCCTGTACGATGCTGAAGCTGCTGGCCCAGAGACCACACTCTGAGAACAGCAGTGCTACACTCCCCACCCCATCCCCTCTCTACTTGTATCCAGAGAGATTCCTTACTAGCTTTTACTGCTTTGTACTATTCTATTATGTGGATATACCATAGTTTATCCAACCAGCTTTGTGTTCTGTGGACATTTGGGTTCGTGCCATACATTATATATTTCTATACATATATTTATATATGCATATGTACCTATACTTATATAAAATATTTATTTCTATATACTGTATAGATTGATAACTTGTAACAGTTAGTACTACAAAGCATAGCACCACCTTTGTTGAGTTTCTGTCACTATGTCTTTGGAATAGATTTCTGGAAGTAGGATTGCTAGAATAAAGGGTGAATTCAGATGTAATTTGGCTAGATATAGCCAAATTCTCCTCCACAGGGTCTATTTTGTTTTCCCACAATTACAGGAGTGTCTGTTTCCCCATGGCCTTGCCAACCTAGTAGGCTGCCAAAATTTTAAGCATAGTATTTGAAAAAAAAAAATCTAAATTAATTGCCAAATTCAAAAAGTTAGAAGATAAAAATATCTTGATTTCTGGCTTCTCTTGAACAAGTATTAGATCCACTGGCCCTGGGCCTACAGTTTCAGGTAACATTTCTGTCCCTGAGACATGAGTACCTTGATGGCTCTGGCTTCCACCTGGGCCCATTCATGCACTGTGTTCACCTGTTTAGCTCTTGAAGGCACTGGAGTGTCCTGCCCGGCTCCAGCGATAAGAAGGGCAAAGTGATTTGCCCAAGGTCTTCTAGGAAATTAACATCAAGCTAGAGCCTTTCCCTGGGTTTGCTCACACACTTTTAGTTTCTTGCTTCTTTCCTGCCTCCTGCTGCACTCAGCCTGGGATTGAACAATGATCAGGCTGATTTCCTCAAATTTAAGGACTTTTAGGATCATATGGAATACCAAACTTAAACACGACGGCCTCAATGAAAACATATTTAAATTACATCATCTATGTGACCTACACACACCTACCCTATTAAAGCCTCAAGGCTTCTGCACAACTGAATTTCTGTGCATTTTGTGACATTATGGCTCTATTCCTACCTTAGACAGTTTTCATTTAAATCAGTGACATATTCTTAATATAGAAGCAAATGCATATTGGATCTTAGATTTATAAGCTCTGTGGACAATTCAAATAATGGCTTTAAGCAAAAGTCAATAACTCCTAGTTAGTTCATTCCCTAAACACCTATGTCTTAGGATATATGCACACAAGTCCTTTTCTGAAGTATTTAGGGAGAAAGAAGGCAATGACACACAAAAAATTATACAAAAATAGATATTTTCTTCTGGTTATTCAACTCTTTCACGTTGCAATTAGAGATGATGTCAAAATGAGACATTTAATTATGAAAAAAACAAAACACGATAGTCACGGCTGGCCAATCGAACACACAGGGGATCTGAATGTTTATTGAATGAATAACCAGAGTATAGAAATCTGTATGATTTTAGGGTTTCTTCTGCCATAAGGTCAATTTCTCCCCACCCCACCTCTCTCCTTTTCTCTCTCTCTCTCTCTCTCTCTCTCACACACACACACTCATTGATTCCTGATTACTATTCACAGGACAATATGAGAAAGGCTTACTATGTAAATAGCATAGGGGTAAGGTGAAACGGACTTGAATGCACTTCAATTACACCAATATCTGATACCAGTGCTTTCTTGAGGATAGTTTCAGTAAGTGGTGGTGGTGCCTGGCACTGAAGAGAGAAAGGCTCCAGTGGGGAGGGGGCCGTGCATCAGGGGAGAGGAGGAGGTTAAGGGGAGGTTGGGTCTCTGAAGACAAACTTCGTCTCCCTCCTAAATTCCGCCCAGGGTCAGCCTGGCTGACACTCAAGATAAGGGATGGAAATGAGAGTGGAGGTGAAGGCAGGAAACCAAGGAAACCTGTTCCAGGTGTTTCCAGAGTCTTAAGAGCGGAGAAACGCTGAGCTGGGAGAGAGCTCCGTCTGCCTGGTCAGGACCTTTCCCATCCCTCGCGAGAACGGTTTCAACAACAAGAGCTCCTGTTGTTCTTTTATGGGCAGCAGCAGGTAAGAAGTACTATGCTCCCCTCTTGCTGTCGCCTCTCCATACCACAAAAGCAAGGTCAAAGATGACTCTCTGTGGAAGCCCCAGTGACTCAGATAAAAGCAGATGGCAGCCGCCAGCTTCACCTCTTTCATTAACGGCCTCTCAATTAAAGCAATTTTCTATTCCTCCCCAGAGGTGAGCAGCTGGCTGTGTGTCAGAAATGTAACATCTTCCAAATTTCAGGGTGCTGAGTAAGAAGCAGGCTGTGCCAGACCCCACACTCCCTCGCGATTCCCGGCTCACACACCAGAGCATGGAGCGCTATAATCAGTCTTCTAATTAAACTTGGCAATATCACAACGAGAAATCAGATTTGGGAGCTGGCAACCTGGCACATCAACAAACTTTTATGTGAAGAATTAGGCCAGAGCTAAGTGTACACTGGACCAGCTTTAATCAACGTGTGATTACAGTTACCAGTAAAAGCCCCAATGTTTCCAAAAGCTTCTATGTTGTTTATGTGCTGTGGTGATTGTAACACAGCTTCTTTGATATACTCAGCATATCTTTTTACCCATTTCTTCCTCTTTCGTTTTCCTTCTCTTTTCCAAATTCCTACCCTGCAGGAGAATTCACTATAACACAGGCCACTTGTGAAAAGAACTGTGTAAGTGTGTGGGCACAAACACTCACACCCACAAAGTCAGGAGTGTTTTATATACAAGCCCATCAACTGCCTTTAAGGAACCACACTTGAGTAGAACCTAGAATGTTATGTTTGGATTCAAAACCATTGGATCATCAGAAATGACCCCATGGAACAACCTCAGAGCCCAGCCAGGCTGGGAGGACATCTCCAAGTTCACACTGGACTCCAGGATTCTAAATGAGGTGCTAACTCTGGGCTGACCCCAAAGCACTGTCACGAACTTTGCTTCAACCTTTGTACATTTGAAACCACAACTGCAAAAATCCCATGAAGTTCTACTGTAAAAACAATTTCTGCTAGAGGTTTTCTAAACAAAAGCTGTTGAAGTTTTTAGAGAAACGTAAGATTCTATATGCAGTAGTTAGTATGTCGAGAAAGTAATGTTGTCAAGCAGGGGTCCCCAATCCCTGGGTTGCGGGTCAGCACCAGTCCGTGGCCTGTTAGGAACCCGGCCACACAGCAGGAGGCGAGTGGCGGGGGAGCGAGTGAAGCTTCATCTGCCGCTCCCCATGGCTCCCCAACACTCGCATTACCGCCTGAAACATCCTCCCTCCAAACCCCGAGGAAAAACTGTCTTCCATGAAACGGGTTCCTGGTGCCAAAAAGGTCGGGGACCGCTATCGTAAAGGATTCCCTTGTAAGTTTCAGAATTCTCTCTCTTATCTGGGTACAGAATATAAACTGTCATTTAAGCTTTAAAATTCAAATCGTTTCCTTGTGTTTTTCTAAACCATCCGTGCAACTTAAGGAAAATGTAGGAAAATTAGGGTGCATTTTTAAGATGCAGGAGATTAATTCTGCTCTCTTTATCCCCCTAATGACTAGGCTAGTGCCATATATATATATATAAATACTATTTATATTCGAACAGATTTTTGTAACTGGTCTAGCGGTATCGTATATGTATTTATTTTTCTAACATTTCTCTAATCTGGACTCTCCTCTTCCCAAGCTTAAGGTTTTTCCTAGGAAAGATATGTAACATCATTTAGCTACTATACAAGTTCTAGGACAACTACTAAGTTATTAGCATTTCCTAACTTACTGTGTTTTTTTTTTTTTTTTTCCCTAGCTAGCGGGGAGAAAAAACCCCCTCAGAGTGAGAGAGACTAGTGGTGAACCTCAGCCAATATGGAACACAATGGTCATTTTAACCTTAAAATGAAAACAATGTGTGTTCTGTCTCTGTCTTGGTTGGCTCAGAGAGATGAACCCTGCTTACCTTGGACACAAAGCATTCTGCTATGGCCACAGGATCATTTTCACAGTTTTCCAAGTCTTGCAGAAGTTCACTAATAAAAAAATAAAAGCCAGAATGTATTAGGCTGTGGTCTGAGAGTTGAGAACATCTTCAATAACTTAGAAGTTTAAACATTTATATGGCATTTACAAGGAATCATATTTAATTGGATAACTGAGGACCTCTTGTCATTATACCCAAGACTTAGATGAGGGACTTGCCCAAGGTCGTGGTGGAGCAGGGGTGTAAACACAGGTCTGACCTGTAACTCTCCCACCCAGAGATAAGCCCTACCTAATGGTTTCAGTCTTCTAGAAGTTTGTCAACATCTGTACGCATGCTCACACATACTCACTCATTCATCCAATAGCTTTCCAGGTACCAGATACTGTGCAAAGCACTAAGAACAAACACACCAGTGATATGGTTCCTGGTCTCTTGGAGCTTGGAATCCACTGGAAGAGTCAGACCTTCAGTGAAAAATCACACTGACAAATATAAAACTATACATGGAGATACTGCTCTAAAGGAAAGATATGCCAGGGGAGGAAATCTCTTTCTTCAGGTGAAAATCTATATTATTTTTAATGATTCATTAGTTTAAGTAACTAACTGAATAATATTTCATCATGTGGACGTAGCATCGTTAATTTAACTGATCTCCCATGGCTGGATACAATTCTATAAATGGGATTGCTGGGTCATCGGGCATTCTCAGTTTAAATGTTAACACATTTCCAAATTGCACTCCATATAACTTGGATTGATATGTACTTTGATATGTTAAGTGTTTATTTTAATTAGCTGTGTATTACATATTTAATAAAAGGTTAAACAGTTCTACAGGAATTATAATAAAAATAGTTCTACACTTTCTTGCTTTTTGTTTTCCATTCTTGACTGCCACTCCCCAGAAACACTTTCAACTCCTAGCTGTTTCTGCTGTATGTACCCCTGTTTCCAAACATGCTGGTAATGCATTTTCATTCTTTTTCAGTTTTAGATATTTACTCCATAATTTCCCCAGCTTCCTTTCCTCCCATCTTCTCAACAAGCTCTGTTATGAAATTTAATTAGATTAAAAGTCAGAGTTTACACTTTTTTTTTCTAATATTTATTTAATTTATTTGGTTGCACTGGGTCTTGGTTGCAGCAGGCGTGCTCCTTAGTTGAGGCCAGTGGGCTCCCTGGTTGTGGAATGTGAACTCCTGGTTGCGGCATGCATGGGGGATCTAGTTCCCTGACCAGGGATCGAACCTGGGCCACCTGCATTGGGAGCTTGGAGTCTTAACCACTGTGCAACCAGGGAAGTCCCCAGAGTTTACACTTTAAAGACTATGTATATATTATTCTCAACTCAGCCTTGGAGTATACCATAACTACATTTCCTTTCTTGTACAACCATGTTTTCCCTGGAGTTAAAATGCTTTTTTTTTTTTTTTGCTTTGTTTTCAAAATACACTCCACTAATTTACCTTCCAACTTTGCACCAGAAGTATAACCCTTGTCTCACCGAGTTCAAACATCAGATCATCTATGGGCTGTGTTCTTTCTTGGTGACCTCCCTCCTAGAGCTGTCTGTCCTTCCACTCCCACCTTGACAGGTGCTCTCCAGGCCTGCTGGGTCCTCTCTTCAACACCATCCTGATGGTGCCCTTCCCTAGCTCTCATATTGGATGCCTTGTTTCTTAAATACCATTTAAGCCATTTTGTCTCCTTTGGGAGATTCTACTACTCCAGTAGGGGTGACAGGCAGTACATTTTCTGAGACTCTTCCTGTTTCAAAATGTTCTGCCTTCACACTTGGCTGATAATATCAATGGATATAGAATTCTTGGTTGGAAGTTATTTTCCCTCAGTTGTCAGGGAGCTATATGCTGCCTTATGGATTCTAATGCTGCCACTGAGAAGTCCAATATCATTCTGATCCGTGATCCAGGTTCCATGTGACCTGTTTTTCAATTCTGGAGGTTTTTGGCGTTTTCTGTTTGTTAATATGGTTCTGAAATGCTGTGATGGTTGGTGTTGAGGTAGGTTTTTTCATGCACAGAGCCAATTTGAATATCTGGGAAATGTTCTTGAGTATCAGTTCTCAAAATGACCCCTGGGTTCTTGAGATCCCTTCAGGAAGTCCGTAAGGTCAATATTTTTATAAAAATACTTTGACACTGTTAGATTTTTTACTTTCATTCTCTTGTGAGAGTACAAGGCCACATGACCTGTGATATCACAGATGGAAAGTAGAAGCAGATATGAGAATCCAGCTGTCTTCTAGTAGGTCAAACAGTAAAGAGATTTGTAAAAATGTAAAACAATTCCAACACACACAAAAATGTTAGTGGGAAGAGTAGTAAATTTTTCTAGAAATTTGTGGATTTATTATTATTATTGAATACATTGATATCTTTCTCTTTTTAAATAAATTTATTTATTTATTTTTGGCTGTGTTGGGTCTTCGCTGCTGCCCACGGGCTTTCTCTAGTTGTTGCGAGCACGGGCTACTCTTCTTTGCGGTGTGCGGGCTTCTCACCATGGTGGCTTCTCCTGTTGCAGAGCACAGGCTCTAGGTGCGTGGGTTTCAGTAGTTGTGGCACAGGGGCTCAGTAGTTGTGGCTCATGGGCTCTAGAGCACAGGCTCGGTAGTTGTGGTGCACGGGCTTAGTTGCTCCGTGGCATGTGGGATCTTCCCGGACCAGGGCTTGGACCCGTGTCCCCTGCATTGGCAGGTGGATTCTCAACCACTTAGCCACCAGGGAAGTCCCCATTGATATCTTAATAGTTTCTCAGTTTTAATTTCTGTCATGGTAAATGAAACATCATAAATCATAAACAAAAAGGCTTTTTGGGCACTTAGTAATTTTTAAGCATGTACAGATCCTGGGACCAAAAAGCTAGGGAAACTCTGCTCTTGAATTATGGCTTTAATGCTCCCTCCCCTCCATTAGATTAGATACTTTAATCTCTCTCATTCTTCCTCTCCTATTTTCCATCTTCTTGTTTATCGTTCTGTTTTCTGAGAGACTTCATCTTTATTTTCTATCCCTTCTACTGAATTTTTTCATTTCTACTATCTGAATTTTAATTTCAAAGTGTGTGTGTGTGTGTGTGTGTGTGTGTGTGTGTGTGTGTTTACATGCTCTTTGGGTGCTTCTTATGTTTCTATTCTTATTTTATGGGTGTGAAAATCTTCTCTTATTTCCAAGGAGATGGTGAGTTGATGATGATGATTTTGGACTTCTCTTTCCTGCTTTTTGCTCAACTACCTTTCCTCTGATCATTTGGGCTTCTGTTGTTCTTGTTAGAGGTTCTCCTCAGATACCTGAGAATCTTCATTTATCCTTTCCTGTTTGAAGGTGAGACACCACAATGCCGACCATAAACTCTGCACAGAAGTGGAGCTTTGCACAGGGTGCTCCTTACTCAAGGCAGTGGTTCTCAAACTTTTTGGGGTCAAGACCTATTTACCTCTTAAAAATTCTTTATGTGGCTTATATCAACACATTAGAAATTAAGACTGCTATACAATTTTAAAAAGATCAATTCATTTAATTATAGATTATACATTTAGTACATGTTAATACAAATAACTTTTTGTGAAAAAAATTAGATTTTATAAAACAAAACAAAATTTAATGAGAAGAGCAGCACTGTTTTACATTTTTGCAAATCTCTAATATCTACCTTAATAGAACACAGATGGATGCTCATATCTGCTCTGTGTTCAACAGCTTCACACAAATATGTCATTGGAAAAGGGAGGAGTATTTTAATAGCCTTTTAGGTGAGTATGTATATCTTTCTTTGATAAGACACTGAAACTCAACAAATGGTAGTTTCTTCGAGGTTTGTTGGAGTCTGAAACCATTATATACTATATCTTGTTACATTAAAATCCATTGATGCATCTATCTTGTACTCTGAAAGGAACTTTACCAGTGCATGATTTCAGAATAGTCCCAATTTCAAACATTCTTTCCTAATATTCCTATAAAAATATGCCACCTGTAAGATTATTTTTGTTTTGTTTAAATATAGTTCTGATATTTGTATCAATATCTTTTATAGAAAGATGGGTGTGATTAAATTAAAGACAGTTGAAATCTAATCATTAGGATCTAAATACTGAATGAAGTAAGAGAAAAGATCAAAGAAAAAAAAACAGCCAAGGAAGCAACATATCTGGACCAGTGTTTTCCATTACTGGAGGATGGAGTGCCCTGGATATAGGTTTTGTATCCAGGTCTTTCATTATAAATCCTCTTTCTGAGCACACAAGAATTTTGAGCAGAATCCATCATGTTACTACTTCTCAAGGCTTAATAGAAATACTCCTTGACAATATTTAACTCCCTGTGTTCTCAGTGTTACACTCATCAAGCTACCCTTTGAGCTTTAATTTCATCTCCAGATTGAATCTCCTGGTAGGAGGAAGTGTCTCAGGGGATCCACCCAGGCTCTAGTATGGCTCACCTATAAATGAATGGCCTTCATTTCTCAACAACCAGACCTGGGAGGGAGCTCAGATACCTTCCAGTCCTACCCCTTAATTTTAAAGTGAGAAAACCATGACTCATAAAAGGGAGGTGGCTTACCTTAGGTCATACAGCTAATAATTAATGGCATAACTGGGGTTAGTATCAGGGCTTTTGAATCCCAGTCCCACACTCTATGATAAACACATCTATTGAAAGATTTGTTTCCTGATTGACTCAAGAAAGCTGAGGGCTAGACTCTGCATCACAGTGTCTTCAACCTCGTACTGCCTACCTGGAAGGCCTTGTGTGAATCACTTGTCCCGCTTTCCTTTACAACGCTTTTCTAAAATAATGGAAACAGCGGGGAGGAAGTAGTTGGATTTCTTTCAAGCTCTGTCATCAGAGCAATCATCCTGATACAGTTGGCCAACCACCCTGTTTGTTCTCCATTCAACATAGTAATTACTGAAAGCCTTGTGTGTCAGGCACTGCTATAGTCACTGAGGTGATGGGGTAAAGAACATGGACAAAGGCTCTGTCCTATGGTGCTTATGTTCTGATCAGGAGTGATAGGTGTTAATAACTGAAGAAATAAACGACACAATATCAAACAAAAGACAACAAATGTTGGCAAGGATGTGAGGAATTGGAACTCTTGTACACTGTTGATAGGAATGCAAAATGGTGCAGCCACTATGGAAAGCAGTATGGAGGTTCTCCAAAAACTTAAAAGTAGAACTACCATATGATCCAGCAATCCAACTTCGGGGTATTTATCTACAAAAATTGAAATCAAAATCTTGAAGAGATATCAGCACTACCATGTTCACTGCAGAAGTATTCACAAGAGCTAAAATGTGGATATAACCTAAATGTCCGTGAATGGATAAAGATGAATAAATAAAGAAAATGTGGTATATATATATATATATATATATATATATATATATATATATATATATACACACACACACACACACAATGAAATATTATTTAGCCTTAAAAAAGAAGAAATTCTGTGACAACATGGGAGAAACTTGACATTATGCTAAGTGAAATAAACCAGTCACAGAAGGACAAATCGTACATGATTCCACTTATGAGAGAAATCTAAAATAGTCGTACTCATAGAATCAGACAGTAGAGTGGTGGTTAGCAGGGGTTGGGGGTAAGAGTAAATGAAGGAGTTGCTAATTAACAGGCATAAAGTTTCAGCTAAACAGGTTGAACCTGCTGTATCACATTGTAGCTAAGTTAACAATAACGTATTGAACACTTAAAATTTTAAGAGGGTAGATCTCATGTTAAGTGCTCTTATTATAATAACATAAAATTTAAAAAAAGAAACTAAATGATATTTCATTCTTTTACCAACAGAGACTTACACACCATAGTACAATATTGCTTAATAAGAACGTTTATGTGAAAAAACAGTAAAGTATTGGTTTTACTGAAAAACAAGAGAAACCCAATAGAATATGATATTGTACTGTTAGGAAGGAAGTAAAGAGGACAATGTGGTAGAGAGCAGCTGAGGCTGGGGGGTGGTGGAGGAGCATTGGGGCAGTCATGGAATGTTCTCTGAGGAGGTGATATCTGAGTTTGGGGAAGGATGGAAGAGAAAGTCATTTAAGAAATTGACAGTGAGTCTAAGGACAGAATGAACATGGTGTGTTCTTATGTGAGGTGTAGAAAGGAAGCCACTGGCTGGTGTTTGGTGAACAACGGGGAGTGTGGGAGATACGAAAGACGACTAAACATAAAATAATACATCATGTACTATGGGAACTCAGATGGGGCCATGAAATGTGGGAGATCAGGGACTCCATAAAGACCAGAAACAGACGGTCATTCTAGAGTTACAGCCTAATGGGGTGGGGACTAGGTTTGTCACTGCATCAGTGTAACTAATGAATAACTTTACAAGTACAGTAGCAGGAAGGAGTGACTCACAGATTGTGTTTTGTACTCAAAGCTAAAATTAGAGTCATTCTACCTTCAGGTTTGGGGTATTTTCCCTTTTCCCAGAGCAACTGTTCCAAATATTTCCTCCTTTTTGAGTAGGATTATGAAAAAGAAAATAAGATTTCTTACTTGAGTTCAAGTCCCTTGTCTGATGGGCAGTTAGAGGAAACACAGTTCTCTTTTACAGAACATATTCCAGGTAAGACTTTCTCTGACCACTGATGTGGACTTGAAGTCAGGAATTGTAATACGACCTTGAAGATTCTATTGCCTTACATTGAGCAAGATTCAGGAAAAGGGCCTCTCCCCTTCCAGTGTGCAACAGACTCTAAGCACCACTTCCTTTTCCCACCCACCCAACTAGGTCAGCTGGCATTTTAACTTGTTTGCATCCAGAGGCACACGTGCATGAGGGAATAGAAAATGGGGTGAGGTTAATAGTACCAAATGCTCCATTAATTTCACTGATACATTAGCACTGGTCTTGAAAAGTCTACAAGAAGAAAGCCTGCAGGTAAAAATATATTTCTACCACTGTGCAGTAGTTGAAGACATTTTGGTGGTGTGAAAAGGCATTAAAAGAAAAGATAACTGCCCCCACCTTTCCCTGCCTTATTGTTGTATGTATCCCATGATTTGTTTTCTAAATTACATTTTAAAGGAGAAAAAAAGCATGGCCCAAATAATGTTTTTGTCTTAAGACATGTTACTTGCTCTGTGATGCTTTCACTAGCCCCTCAGACAAAATTAATTGCTTGTTCCTCAGCATTCTCAAAGCATTTTTTTTCATTCCTTGATTATATGACTTGTTGCCTCTGCTACACAATGAGGTCATTTATCTTTATACTACTAGACTTAGCCCAGTGTTTTAAACAAAGTAGTGACTCAACATAGGTATACTGAATAAAGAGAAAGGGTTAAAGGAAAAAGGAAAATTTTACTCTCATCTTTTGAGGAAGGAAGAGAGCTTATGATTTTAACTTGCTAAAAACTAATTTAAAAACAGAATTCCAGTATGGAGGAATGGTCTCTGCTTCCTCACTCTTTATCATTAAAGAAAGATTCAAATTACTGTTTAGATAACTCTTCTGTATTCCAAGAGAGGGATGCTGTGTAAAAACAACTAACATCTCTTCTTTTGTATGCAGTTAAAAAAAAAACCCCAAGTTTTGGGAGTTTAGGGGCAAGTTAAAATGGGGAAAGTGGTTTCTTGGACAAAGCTTGTTTCCTGACCGTTTGGGAATTTCTTCCAGACACCAAACCAGTGTCTTAAATTTCCAGGCTGTTAAAGGGATTATGAGAGAAAGATTTGGCTATAAAAAAGAAAGCAAAAATGAAATCTCAACTGTATTCCAAAACAGTTCATGTTGGAAGATTTTGTGAAATAACAATTTGAATCTAGTAATATGCCAAAACCGAACAAAGACAGTACAAGGGGGACTTCCCTGGTGGTGCAGTGGTTAAGAATCTGCCTGCCAATGCAGGGAACACAGGTTCGAGCCCTGGGAAGATCCCACATGCCACGGAGCAACTAAGCCCATGCGCCACAACTACTGAGTCTGTGCTCTAGAGCCCACGAGCCACAACTACTGAGCCCATATGCCACAGGTACTGAAGCCCGTGTGCCTAGAGCCCATGCTCCGCAACAAGAGAAGCCACCGCAATGAGAAGCCTGTGCACCACAATGAAGAGTAGCCCCCACTCAATGCAACTAGAGAAAGCCCACGTGCAGCAACGAAGACCCAATGCAGCCAAAAATAAATAAATAAATAAATTTAATTAAAAGATAACATTAAAATAAGAAAAGTATCTTAAAAAAAAACAGTACAAGGAAAGAAATTATACACTACTGTCATTTATGAACATACATGAAAAAGTGCTTAAAAAAATACAAATCAAACTCATTATGCATAAATACATGAAACATCATGGCCAGGTAGGGTTTATTCTAGTAGTGTATATATGATTCAAATCAGAAGGCCTATTAATATAATTTGTCATATTATGAATAGGAGAAAAATCATATGCTAATTTTCTTACAGGACGATTATGCATTCAATAAAATTCAATTTTCATTCACACTAAAATCTTAGCAAAATAGAAAGGAGTGTCTATCTAAGTCTTGGAACAAACATCATACTTAATGCTAAACAGTTAAAGCATTCCTGCTAATGTCAGAAAAAAGATAAGAATGCCAACATCTAATCAACATTGTATGGAAAGACTTACCCAAAGCAGTAAGACAAGAAAAAAACATAAGGGGTAGAAGAACTGTAAAGGAAGACAAAAAATGCTCCTTACTTTCAGACACTACTGTCTACACAGAAAATCCAAAATGATCTATAAACCATTACTAGAACTGTTGGGACAGTTTAGAAAGTTAGTTGGATATAGTATCAACATATAAAAATTAAAAGCATTCCTACATGACAATAATGGCTAATTTAAAAACAGAAGAATTACTCTAGTCAAAAATAACATCAAAAAGAATAAATTTTTAAAAGTCACATGTATGAATGTGATGGAGAAACTATAAAACATTAGTATAGGGCATTTTAGAAAAGCTTGATTGATGAGATATTTTTACAGATAGGATGACAATATTGCGAAGATGTCAATTCTGCCAAAATTAATCTAAAAATTAAATCGAATTCCAATAAAAGTCCCAACAGAGTTTTTCATGGAACTTGACAAACTAATGCAAAAAAAAAATCACTTGGCAGTGCAAAGAGTTAAGAAATGCTAAGCCATTGTTGAAGAAGAGCAATGTGGATTTAATAATTAAGACAATGTGGTATGGAGTAAAGATGGACAAAGAGACCAACAACAAAACAAAACACAGAGCCCAGAAACAGGACCGCACATACACATAAACTTCACCTAGGAGGAATGTGGAACTACAAATCGGCATAGAAAGGACGTACTTTTCAGCCTACGGTGATGGGACCATCAGCTAGCCATATGAAAATAAGGATTTGGATTTCCTACCGCAAACCATACTTGCATCAATTTTAGTTAGATTAAGGACATAAGTGAAAAGCAAAATTTTAAGACTTTTAGGAAAAATATACAGTATATTTATGAACTGAGAGTAGGAGGTAATTTTTTAAACAAACACAAAATCCCCATACTATAAATATTATATTTACTTAGAGTAGTCAAACTTATGAATTTTACAACTTATTTTCAAAGAAACCATAATTAAAGTTAAAAGACAAGTCTCATACTAAGGGAGGATTACAACTCACATAGCCCACAACGATCTCCAGGGAGAATTCATCAAGAACTCCTATACAACCCTAAGAAAAAGAAACATCCTGGGACTTCCCTGGTGGCGCAGTGATTAAGACTCCTCACTCCCAATGCAGAGGCCTGGGTTCTGTCCCTAGTCAGGGAACTAGATCCCACATGCATGCTGCAACTAAGGGTTCACATGCCACAACTAAGGAGCCCACCTGCCACAACTAAGTGCAACCAAATAAATAAATAGGTATAGGTATTTTAAAAAAAAAGAAAAAGAAACATCCTGACAGAAAAATGATCAATGGGTATGAACCAGAAATTCACAGAAGAAATCAAAGTAGACCAAAAAACAAGAAAAGAGGCTTAGTCTTAACTGCAATTGGCAAAATGCAAGGTAATGTATCCCCCAATGGAATATTATATCACAGTTAAAATAAGCAAAGTAGAGCTATAAATCTCAAAAGTGACGTTGAGTGAAAAAAACTTCTAAAAGGTTGACACGATTCATGCCATGTTTGAAATAAGTTAAAGCATGCTATGTATTTTATTTTTTTAATTAATTAATTAATTAATTAATTATTTTTGGCTGTGCTGGGTCTTCATTGCTGTGTGCAGGCTTTTTCTAGTTGCAGCAAGCGGGGGCTACTCTTTCTTGCGGTGTGCGGGCTTCTCGTTGCGGTGGCTTCTCTTGTTGTGGAACACGGGCTCTAGGTGCGCAGGCTTCAGTAGTTGTGGCACATGGGCTCAGTAGTTGTGGCGCACGGGCTCTAGAGCGCAGGCTCAGTAGTTGTGGCGCATGGGCTTACTTGCTCCACGGCATGTAGGATCTTCCCAGACCAGGGATCAAACCCGTGTCCCCTGCATTGGCAGGTGGATTCTTAGCCACTGAACCATCAGGGAAGCCCTGTATTTTAAATAAGTACTTACATACATAGTCATGGCAACAAAGATCATACTTGGGAATGAAACACCAAGTCTTGGATAGCAGTTATAGTTATAATGGTATTTTGAGCCAGATTGTACTGGCTTTTCTGAGCCAATTCTGTACATCTCTTCCTAATTCCATGTTCAGTGATGTCTTCTTAGTAGCTTTAATCTGCAGTGATGGGTGTGTTTCCACCAGAGAAACTGGCAAACACTATAAATCCCAGATTCCCCCTCCCTTGTCCTCACCCTGGAGAACTGGTACACCAGCACATCACTGTGCCATTCTCCACAGAGCGGGATGCAGTTGGGAGGGGTATATCAGGGGACTCAGCGTTATTTGTAATGCCTTTAGGCTTTCAAGAATTTCTAAAGCAGGGACTTCCCTGGTGACGCAGTGGTTAAGAATCCGCCTGCCAATGCAGGGGATATGGGTTCGATCCCTGGTCCAGGAAGATCCTACATGATGCTCAGCAACTAAGCCCGTGTGCCACGACTACTGAGCCTGTGCTCTAGAGTCCACAAGCCACAACTACTGAGCCCACGTGCCACAACTGCTGAAGCCTGCGTGCTGCGCCTAGAGCCCGTGCTCCGCAACAAGTGAAGCCGCTGCAAAGAGAAGGCCGCACACCACAAGGAAGAGTAGCCCCCGCTCGCTGCAACTAGAGAAAGCCCACAAATAGCAATGAAGACCCAAAGCAGCCATAAATAAATAAATTTTTAAAAAAAAGAATTTCTAAAGCAAATATGGCACAAAGGAAGGCCTTGATAGAGTGAGGGTGCTCCACGGGTGTTTATCATAGTACTCTATGCTCTCCTGTATTTTGGGAATATTTCCTAAAACCAAAATCTAATCAGCTGAATTTTCCAGGCCAAAATAAACCCATTTTCTTTTTGCCCTCTTTAATTTTAGAGTTTTAAATCTTGCTTAGTTGGGCACAATAGTATTATATTATGTTGAGAAACCTGGACCTGAACTAATAACAGAAACTTTAAAATTATTTCAAGCCTTAACCATAGATGTGCCAGATAGCTGTATCTTTGAAATCAACTGATGTAAGGCATAGAAAAGAGGATTCATAAGAGGTGTTAACATAAAAAGTTACATCAATACTCTTATTTAATCAAATATAACAGCAAAGACATTTGAGCTCTAAATTTAGAGTCCAGATTTAAGAGAAAGGAAATAAAAGTGAATAGGGACAAAACAGTACAGACAATTCAACTGTAAGATTTAAAGAGGAAGATGCTCTTGAAAATAATTAAAAATAGTAAGAATACCAGTTGAGATCTGACAAAACCACGTGTGTTCAAAATAGGCTAGGTTGGATTTCTAGCTCTATGTCCTTGAGCAAAGGACTTTCTACACTGATTCCTGTGTCTAATCAATGTGTATATATTTCTGCATCTTATCTACCTCAGAGCTGTTAAGAGGATTAAATGAGACAATGCATGTTCAGGATATATAAAAATGTGATGTACAAAAGAGATAGGCATGAACACGGTCACATGAATTGTGTCATTACACTGACACCACATATATCATCATCCTGACTCAGGTTTATTCTAGTCACCTCTGACTTCCTCATTCAGAGAACACCAAAGAAAAAAGAGAACAGAGAGAGAACCAACTCAGGCATATAAAGATCTTCTCAGTCTTCCAGCTTTTGCAGCCAAGGTTCCTTTTTTTTTTTTTTTTTTTTTTTTCCTTCTTTTTCCGTATGCGGGCCTCTCAGTGTTGTGGCCTCTCCCGTTGCGGAGCACAGGCTCCGGACGCGCAGGCCCAGCGGCCATGGCTCACGGGCCCAGCCGCTCCGCGGCATATGGGATCCTCCCAGACCGGGGCACGAACCCGTATCCCCTGCATCGGCAGGCGGACTCTCAACCACCGCGCCACCAGGGAGGCCCCAAGGTTCCTTTTGGTTGACATCGGGGGCTATTTCAGTCTTATCTTCCTTTAAATTAGGAAACACATGAAGATGTAAACGCTGGGGAGTAGAAACCTGTTCCTGGACTATGCCATAAACCAAGACCTGAAAAGCAGGGCTCTACTCTGGCAGGAGGGCATGCCACTTGATGCCTGGGGTTTGCAGTCAGAGAAGCCCAGACTTGCATAAAGTGTAATGCACATAAAGCTCCATGGCCTCGGGCAAGAAGCAAGCCCTAGATAAGCAGTCATTACAGTCCACTTACAGCCAAACCACTAGAAGGCTTCCGCCAGGGCCTCCCAGCATCTAGACCTTGTTCCTCTTCTGGGGTTACTGTGCCATTGCTGGGATCTCGGCGGAGAAGCCACTCAGGGGCTCCTGGATTTTTAACCTCAGCGACTGCTAAATGGAAGCCTGCTCTAATACCAGCATGTTACTAATGGACACACAGACTCTAAATTCCCCAAATTCAATTTTTTTGTTTTTTGACTGTACCACCTGGCTTGTGGGATCTTAGTTCCCCAACCAGGGATCAAACATGGGCCCTTGGCAGTGAGGGTGAGGAGTCCTAACCACTGGACTGCCAGGGAATTCCCCCATTTCAATTTTTTAATGCTCTTTCTCTAGTTTTTTTTTTTTTTTTTTTTTTTTTTTTTTTTGCGATATGTGGGCATCTCACTGTTGTGGCCTCTCCCGTTGCGGAGCACAGGCTCCGGACGTGCAGGCTCAGCGGCCATGGCTCATGGGCCCAGCCGCTCTGTGGCATGTGGGATCTTCCTGGACCAGGGCACGAACCCGTGTCCCCTGCATCGGCAGGCGGACTTTCAACCACTGCGCCACCAGGGAAGCCCTCTATTTTCTTATTATTGTGTTTATTTTATCTAGACAGTGTTTCTCAACCATGGCTGCATATTACAAACATCTGAGGACCTTTTACAAAATCCTGATGCCGTGCTCCCACCCTAGACCTAGAAGTTCTAATCAGAACTTCTAGGAGTAGGAGTCATCATATTAAAAACAAAAAACAAAAAAACCCCACACATACATACACACACACGATCCTTCCCAGATGATTCCAGTGTGCAGCCTGGGTTGAGAACCACTGTCTTGGAACGTGCAAATTGGTTTTCAAAGTCTACTGAGTCAAATGAAAAGAGATGTTGCAACACTGGCCTTTTTCATATCCCAGGCTTTCAAAATTAAGGGATGAGTTGATGTAATTCAAACATGTCTCCCAGAGGCCAGGCTTGGGCTAGGTGTTAGGGATCCACATGGATGTTAGGGACGGCAGAGGAGATGTGGATCCTACCCTCAAGGAGCTCACATACACCAGCTTCAGTGAGCAAAGAGGGGGAGGATTTATAATTTGCACTATGGTTGAGTCACCCAGTGATAGGGCATTGTAGAACTTTATAAGGGGATTTTACTATAATACAATCAATGTCATCATCACTGGTTAATATTGTGCTGTTTACTCTGTGCTGGCATTGACTGAGGCACATGAAGTACATCAGCTCACTGAAGTTTCACAATAACCATGTGAGGTAGATATTCCTATTGTTTCCATTTGTTTCTTTATTCCACAAAAGTTTGGAGGGTCCCATGAGCCAGACTCTGCTTAAGGCACTTGGGTAGTAACAAAACTGGCAGATCCCTGCCCTCAGGGGGTGTTCTGTGAGTGGGGGTGGGGAGGAAGGAAACAACAGACATAAAAGTCAATCACAGAGTATGTTAGAAATTGCTAAATGCCAGGAGAAAAAGAAAAAGTAAGCAGGTAAGGTGTGTGCTTGGGTGCCGGGTTAACATCACTGAGAAAGGAAGTTTTGAGCAAAGACTTGAAATGAGGGAGTTAGGTACATGCTACAGGTCTTTCTCCAGTACATTCTCCAGATCTTTCTCGAATTATGATGGGGTTATGCCCCAATAAACCCACTGTAAGTTGAAAATGTCATAACTTGGAAATGCATTAAAATACGCTTAACCTACCAAACACGAAAGCTGAGCTTCGCCTACCTTAAATGTGTTCAGAACACTTACATTAGCCTACAGTTGGGCAAAATCATTGAACACAAAGCCTCTTTTATACTAAAGTGCTGAATATCTCACGCAATTTACTGAATACTGTATTGAAAGTAAAAAACAAAATGGCTGTAAGTGTATTGGTTGTTTACCCTCGTGATGGCGTGCCTGACTGGAAGCTGCGGCTCACTGCCCGGGAAAACATCAAAATTCAAAATCTGAAGTACAGTTTCTACTGAACACGTCTTGCTTTCACACCATCGTACGGTCAAATCATGAGGTGAACCATCATAAGTCGGGGACCATCTGTATTCTGTTTAAAATTCCCCAAAGAATATATACATGGCTCAGCTGGCATGCAAACCCAGAGATGTTGGAAACCAGTCTCTGCTCTTTACCTGCCTACGACCTAGTCTTCCAAGGAGTACCACGATACATTATAAGAACTGATTTGCCTGCTGCATCCCCTTTGGCTCCCCGTCTGCCTTGTTTACTATGATACTTTTCTAAGCCCACTGCCTGCTACACAGCAGGTACTCAATACATGTTTGAATTAAATTAAGCATTGTAAATTTTAACTATTAATTAATCTGAATTAATATCTGTTATGATTAAAGTATTTATTGTGTGTTTACTCCCTCCTGCCCACTCCCTAGGCAGAAGAAAATTTTTAGAAAATCCAGTGGAGGTGGGGTTGCTGCAGACCAAGCCAGCATATATTTTTGGATGCCCTGTTCACGTTCTATTGTGGAAGAAAGATGCCTCTGCTCTGTCAGGGTGAATAGGTCTCTTCTCCGAGCCAGGAGGATGGAGCGGGATGGGATTTTGGATAAATGTGAGACTCATATACACACAAGGATGTTTCCAGGTAGAAGATTTCACATGGCATGATACGCCACAAAAATCTATGAAGTCAAATCAGGGATTTCAAGTAAGTTTTCCTAGGCCCCATTCATTTGAGAAAAATTCATAATGTTCTTATGTGAGAACAATCTTTTGAGTATTAGCTTACCTATTAAAGTGGTAGATATCCTGTATGTTTCCAAAAAGGGCTGATCTTTCTTCTGCCCCCAGAGGAAGTTTCGTTTGGTCCCTGATGCAGTCAAAGTAATCCTGTGAAACCAATGAGAAGAATGTCTTAAACACTCCTGTCCTTTTTCAAGTCATCTTTAGTTATGCATGAGGAATCTTTCATATCCGTTACAAGTACTTATTATACTAATGTGTGCATTAACTCTACCATGAGAAGGCAGAATCTCTCTTTTATTAATAATGAAATACTTCCCTACTTACAGAACAGGGAGTTTGAGCAAGGAGAAAGAGTGTATGTACACTGACATACCTATGCCCAAAATGTATTAGTGCTTCCCTAGATGCATAATATAATGACCACAGTTACTGAGAGAGTCAGCGTTCTGGCGGACAACATTGCCTGCTGTTTCCTTGACTGATTTGTATGATAAAAAGAGACTCTCAAATTCATACAGTGGGAAACCAGAAATAAAAATTCTGAAATTTGGGAATTCCCTGGCAGTCCAGTGGTTAGGACTCAGTGCTCTCATTGCCATGGCCAGGGTTCAATCCCTGGTCATGGAACTAAAATCCTACAAGCCATGTGATATAGCAAAAAAACCAAAAAAAAACAAATTCTGAAATGTGACACAGTTGTTTTAAACATAACCTTTTAAGTCAGAAAGCTATCAGCTGCTAAAGTCTAGAACTAAATTTATCCTCAAATACCAGATTATTAAAAAAAAAACTTTTTAAAATAAAATAAGCATGTCACTCACTCATGCTATCCAATAGGCCATGCTAAGGAGCCACAGACAGCTTGAAAGGATTTTATATATTTTAACATGGAAACAGCTCCCCATGGAGCTAACGTGGGCTCAGACCCACAGTGGGTTAAATGGATGTGGCTTAGAAGCTATTTGAACTGCTGAGAGGGGGGAAATCTGCTCTCCACGCTGTGTGCTGAGTCCATAACTGAGTGTCCCCATTCCCCCAGCCAGGCTTGAAAAGAGAACTCTGTAGGAGGTAAGAAAACAATAAAGAAAAAAGTGAAAACAGCTGAAATAACGTAAAATCAAAAATAAATACAGTTCTCCGCCCTGGGCTGAACAATGCAGTATGGCTCTCCACCAAACGTCACCCGGAGTTCTGCAGCACTGGGGAAGTCACCCTGGGAAAAGTCAGCCAGACCGTGAAACTCCCAGCACTCAACCACATTCCGATGGCCAATCGCAAACACAATACTGTTTAAGCACAACTAGTGAAAGGAGAAGCTGAAATGTAAGAACCATCAGATAATTGTTGCTTTTGTCTTTTAATAAGCCACAGCCACCCTCTCATGCCCTTCATGTTCCTCAAATGAAAAACAGGCCAGGCTTCGTCAGGAACTGTCTCCGTAGCATGGTTCACAGACTGAGTCATATAACTTACCATTCTGCTTCTTTATTGCTAAAATCATGGTCATGCAGGAACCGATGTTCATAAGCCTTTTTATGTTTTAACAAGGTTGGTGGTAACATCTTTTCTTTTACAGAAAGTGGTCATCTCAATAAGAAATTAGACTCCCAAGGTTTAAGTGTAATTGTCATTAAAAACCCACAAGAGGGCTTCCCTGGTGGCGCAGTGGTTGGGAGTCCACCTGCCGATGCAGGGGACACGGGTTCGTGCCCCGGTCCGGGAAGATCCCACATGCCGTGGAGCGGCTGGGCCCGTGAGCCATGGTCGCTGAGCCTGTGCGTCCCAAGCCTGTGCTCCGCAACGGGAGAGGCCACATCAGTGAGAGGTCCGCGTACCTCAAAAAAAAAAACACAAAAAACAAAACCCACAAGAGCAAGACCCAGCCTCCTTACTTTTATGAGTGGAACCATCAGAAGGAGCTTGAGTATCTGTATAGGCTGTAGAGATAATGCCCAAATAAGAAATGCTAAAGAAGGCTAGAATTGAAGAGTGTATTTTGAACAAGTATAAATCTAACTTAGGCTTCCTCAAAAAAAAAATGTATTCCTTGATAGTTTCATAAAATTACACGTGGCACAAAGAGATGGGCTAATATTTAACTGCATTGAACGCTTACATTTGATAGTTGTTTAATACTTTGATCAACATTTTAAAAGGACACGTCATATGCAAAATTAAGAAGGTAAAACAAAGGTTATAGATGAATACGAAATTGAAAAGTGAAACAGAAGGATATTGGCAGGCGTGATCCACACCGAACAGCAGCGTGAAGATTGGGACGTAGATGACGCATATATTCCAGATTCACCTGGCCAGCTGCAATGGGGTTTAAGGAGAAAAGGAAGAATCCTTTTTCTCACTTCAAATGCAAAGCTGGTCCATTTTGCAGAAACCTGATACTAAATTCTTCATGTCACAGAAAGACTGAGTTAAGGGGGTTGAAGAATTTCATCTGGGGTGAGAGACAAAGAACCATGGCCCACTTCCAACAGAGGATGGCCCATCTCCAAATGAAAGAGCTTCAAAACCCCAGAGTCCGTGGTAGAGGAACTAGATTTTAAACGTTGCTTGTTTTCTGAAATCGTTGAGAAAATAGATCGTTAGGAGTCCAGATTTTTGCAGCCCACTCTAGAAAACAGATCAAAGCCATATGGCCACATCATGTTCCCCCACTGATCATAATTAAGTCTTTTAAATATGATACTTTAACCCTAAACCAGTTACTGGCTAATGCATGCACTGCATTAGCAGCTGTAATTATCTGAAGCCAAAACGAGAGGTTTGAAGCTCAGTGATAATAGTTCATTCTGTGCTCATGTGACAGAGTAAAGACACCAATGAAATTTATTAGAGCCTGTCACGCTGCTTTTTAATTTTATTGGCTTGATGTCAGCACCTATGGTTACCCTACAGTTAACAATGAAAGATAAATTTAAAACTTTTGTGCCGAAAACAATTATTCTCCAAGAGGATCAAAGAATTCACTCAATTTTGAGGAGGGTAGGGAGGAGATACAAAAAACAGCTTTACACCATTCGAAAAAATTTTTACTATACTACTATATATTTTACCTAAGGTATTTCTTTTCTCATCAACAGCTCCACCATTGTAAGATTTGTACACGTGTGCCCTCTTCTCAATAACTTTTTCATTCCTGTGATGTCTGTTATTGAAAATATCCAAGTAAAGTTGAACTCGGTGCTATTTGAACTATGATAAATGGACAGGAGCCAGTTTGCAAACTGTTACTGATCTTCAAGATAGATAAGTGCAGAACTTGAGAGAAAGCATGTAGAAACTTTTATAGCATTTTGACAGAATGATATTTGTTGAATTTGGGCTTGTGTTTTGCATGTCTGATAACTTCTATTTTGTTTTTCTAGTAATTCATTTTTTGTGGTGTTTTACAAAAGTGTCAGTGTGTGGCTGATAGGAAAACACACATGCGCGCTTGTCCCGCACCACAGATAGTTGAGAAGGTCTGGTCTAGACAACAGTCCAGCAGAGATGCTGGAGAAAGGATGCTTCCAGAACTGGGACAGAATTCAAACTCAATGTCCTTGGTAGCTCGCTTTCTTTCTTTAAGATGCCCTGAAAGAATTAAGCTAATACCCCCGTGCCTGTCTCCCTTTTTTCCTCTAAAATAATGTTTAAAATTGTAATCTGTTTAATATGAAAATGAAGATAAACCACAAGAAAAGATTTATTTAGATCAGTACTTAATATTTTTTCTACTCTATCTCTTTCTTGAAGATACATTGTAGAAACAAAATGAAGAAAATGTTCTGTTCCTAAGTCCTCTTGCTCAGGTTTCAAAATTCTATCTCTTTGGCTTCCTCTTTTTGGTCTAGTTTTTGTGTTAGCACTTCCAAATTCTAAGCCCTTTGTTATAACTCCTGTGTAAGATTTTTAGTCTTTATTTTGGAGGATGCATCTTCTTTGGTTTCTCCAACTCGTCCACCTTTACTAGAAAGTAATCATTTGTTTATATAAAACCTGTCTCCAAATTTCATGTATTACATTGGGATGCTGTTGATACTATAGTAACTTACATTCATGTGTCAATTTACAGTTTAAAAAGCACATTCACATTTATTCATACAAACCCTCCTTCTCTCCTCTTTTTGAGGTCATAAGAATGCATGCCAAGTTCTGTTTTACAAGCTAGGAATTAAATAAAATGAATAAAACATGATCCCTTCCCCCAAGGAGTTCCCTGTGCAGTTGAAAGACAAGTATAAACAAATAAGTACAATACAGTGTTTAGGCAGCATGACTGATAAATATTCAGCACATGGGAGAAGAAGGCAGAGGAGGAAGTGGGCAATTCCAGGTCAGGGAGAAGTCTTCTAGAGAAGGTGATGGTGGAGTTGAATCTTTAAGGATGACCAGGGGTTCGAACAGAGAGAAACTAGAAGGAGACACAACACCCAGGAAGATTGAAAAGAGTGAAGGGGCACATGGTAACGAAATGCAGGGTGCAGTCAGGACACTAAAAGGAGCTGAGGGGCTTCCCTGGCGGTCCAATGGTTAAGACTCCATGTTTCCAGTGCAGGGCTTGATCCCTGGTCGGGGAACTAAGATCCCACATGCCACATGGTATGGCCAATAAAACAAAACAAAATAAAATAAAATAAAAGGAGCTGAGATGGGCTGAGGGAGCAGGACATGCGCATGTACACAGACCCTGCAGTGGGGCTGCAAAGCGAGAGAGGCTACAGTCAGGAGAGGCTTGATCATGGAGAACCTTCCGTGCTCTTAGGTGGAGGCAGCCACTGACAGATGCCATGAGACCAAAGATCATCCCAGCATCAGAAAATAGAACATTAGCTATAAAACTGCCAGTTCGGAGGCCAGTTAGACCCGGACAGCAGCGCAGGTAAGACCGGAGCCAGTCCTCCACAAGTTCCACAGAGTGGAGCTGTATTTAATTAGATGTGGAGACTGGGAGAAAGGAGCCAGTCAAGGCAGACAGCTTTCAGGAGAAGGGAGCCTCTTCTCTCACCTTCGGCTCCGAGGAGGAAGGTGCTGTTCTCCTGGCTCCCAGCAAGGACACTGCCAGCCCTTCGTCTCCTTGTCCCGTTGGCTGCAGCTTGGAGAGAGTTGGGTGCTCTCTCCGGGGAGAAGTCTCCACCAGCTTTCATCCTTCCGAGTTTCTTTCCCAGGTGGCTGGTGAGGGAAAGCTAACCCGCAGAGGCCTTGGCAGGGCCGTTCTCGGCCTTTCCAGCCGACTGAGACCTGCACTGGACTGCCTGACACCCACATCAAACACTTCAAGACACCTCTGGGGATTCACTGTAAAAAGGAGACAAGGCATATCTTTTGGCCTTGCTCATCTACATGGTAGGTCTTCATGTGGCTCAGCGTTGCTCATTCTGCTCTTGTGAGAGAAGCCTGGAGAAGAAATACGAGTTTTATTTTCCAGCTGTTGCCTTCTACACAAATGGTGCCCTTCAGGAACGTCACGAGGGACACGCTGGGTTCACAATCCCAGGGCCCTGCCCGAGTCCCCACTCACGTACTTTCCCTCTGCATTCCCGAGGGAACCGAAGAGATGAGGGTGGTGGTCTGCAGGTAAAGACAGCGCCTTGGTCTTAGACGTGCGAAGATGAGGCGGACTGTGGGACATCCCCAAGGAGGGGTTTGCACAGGATTTGGGAAGAAAAACGGAGTGGTCTGTTGAGAGAGCTCTTTGTGCGACTTTGGGCCCCATCTTATGCAGCAGTGACAGAAGCATGGGGCCCAAATGTCCTCCCACCTTCAGGGTCCAGGGGCACATCCAGTCCTGGCCATGAGAAAGCGGTTTCAGGCTATCTCAGTGCTAGCAAACTGCAACCTCGGAGGGTGTCAGCAGGTCATGGCACCTCCAGAGAGTCTCCCATGTTGTGGTGAGAACACCAAAGATCCCTTGTGGAGGAGCGCAGCAAGGCAAACTGAGAGCCGCGAGGCCTCAGGCGGCACAGAACCCTGGCCCACACTGATGGGAGGTCATATCCCAAAGTGGGAGCACAGAGCCAGATGTGTGCTTCCCACCTTGTTCAGAAACAGTCTCAGGAAAACCCAGGGGATAATGGAGTCCCAAATCCAGTGACCAGAGAGAACTGCAGACTGATTTGGAAGTGGGGTAATAGATGAGCATATATTTTGAGATGCTGGGATGTAAAGGAAGGAGAGTGGTAGGGCAGTAACCGGAAGAGATGTAGGATCAGGGAGGATCAATCGATTGATCTGTCCATCCATCCATGCATCTATCCATCCATGCATCTATCTATGCATGCATCCATCCATCTATCCATGCATGCAACCAACCACCTATGCATGCATGCATCCATCCATCCATCCATGAACAGGCTGGTGGGAGGTGTAGGGAAGAAGAAGATGGAGGGAGGAAGCCTGGAATGATTGGAGAGGATAACTGGCAATGGTAGACACAGAGGAAGACAGAAGGTGACTGTAAGAGCCAAGGTGAAGGGATGAGACGAAAGGTGGAGGACAGGAAGATGAGCACCTCTCTTGGGAAGTCTGGGTGGGGAGCATTGTCCATGTGACCAAGCTGACACTGGTCAGCTTCATTTGATGCTGTAGAAAACAAACTTCTAACAAATCAGAGCATATGAAATAAAAAGTTTCCTATTCCTTCTCAAGGGCCTTCCCTCTCTGCCCAGATGTCACTTTCCAGAGGTAACTCTGGTTAAAGATGCGGTGTGCCAGATGTAGAGAACAAACTTATGGTTACCATGGGGGGAAGAGGGGGTGAGATGAATTGGGAGATTGGGATTGACATATATACACTACTATGTATATAATAGATAACTAACGAGAACCTGCTGTATAGCACAGGGAACTCTACTCAGTGCTCTGTGGTGACTTAAATGGGAAGGAAGTCTAAAAAAGAGTGGGTATACGTATATGTATAGCTGATTCACTTTGCTGCACGGCAGAAACTAACACAACATTGTAAAGCAACGATAGTCCAAGAAAAATTAATAAAAAAAATAAAGATGCTGTGTGCATGCTTCTGGGTCAGGTTCTGGGGCATAATTATATCTATAAAACATGAGATTTTATGCTCGATTCACAACTTTGTTTTTCCATTCAGTGTATGTAAATACACAGAACTCCTACACGTAAACATAGTTCTTTCATTATAACGGCTACATTGTATCCCATTCAATAGCTTTATTATCACGTACCTCATTATTACAGTAAAGATTTCGGCAGGGCGGGGGTGGGCACAGGCCTGTGTGCTGGGAACTGTGGGAAGGGGCGTTCAGAAATGAGTAAGATAAGACCCTTAACCCTCTAAGTTAGGGGTCTTATCTTACAAGGCAGTAAGGGAGAAAGAAACAAATCACAGGATAACAATTTAAGTGTTATAAGAACTATTTACAAAGGGCTGTGAGAATATAGAAGAATCCATTTTCAAAAGAAACGACAGGAGGTGGCAGATTCCAAGGGAAGGCAAGGTTGAGGATGGTCTAAGAGAGAGGGAAGAGTCTTACTCTGGAGCTGCTGGGTGGGTGGAGGGCATTCCAGATCAGAAAGATGCTCCCTGGAAGAGCCTGCATTTGTGTGGAGGTTTTGAATAAAGAAGGAAAGATTGGGATTCCTCACAGGGGATTAGATGTAGGCTGAGGGCTGCAATTATTGGGATAGTTGCTTCAAATTTCCTCTGTTGATGTTCTTGTATATGTTGGTAAGAACTTATTTACTGTGTAGTGTGTTTAAACATTTAAGTTTTATGAGCTACTCTCTCCTTTACAAGCTGACTATTCAACTGGTTCACTTTTCCTTTTTTATAACGATGACCAGATCATTAAAAAGTTCATACTTTGGTGCTATATTTGAAAAATTAAGAAGCAGAAAAACTACCTATAATTGCAATAACATGGAGATTAAATACTTCAGTGTAATTCCTTTCAATGAAGAAACTTTTTATCTTTCTTCCAAATAAACCACGCAACAGGGCTTACACTAACATTTCCTGCTGTAGCCTGCACATAAAGCATCAGAAGTCTAGTCTTCACGTTAATCTCTTTTCTTCCTCTATTGCCATCCATGGGGGAGGAAGATATAGCCAAAGAAATGAGACTGGGGGGTCTCCGGCCACCCCATCAGGCTGGAAACAAAAGCTCTTATGGTGGGAACAATGCTGTCCCTGAGTCTATATAACGTAGCGCCCTCCACCCCCAACACAGAGAACTGTGCTGAAAATACAATATAGCAGCAACAGGATGAATCTTTCTGCCAATACTGTTGCAGAGAATGGAGGAGAGCAAGAGAAAGAAGGGGGAAGGGGGAAAAGAGAAGAGAAAAAAAGAGGAAAGAAACGAGGCAGGAAGAGAAAGAGGGAAGAAAGCGTGAAAGGGAAGAAAAAAGAGAAAGGAGAGAGACCCACACCTGCAAGTACAGGAATGAAACCCAAATAAATTTCAAGTTGAAAGCAGCTTCTGTTGCTGATATGATGTAAGTTCTTATTCAGAGTTTTCCTAACCAATGGTATAGAGGCTGATCTTAATTGGCCATATATGGAAGTCAGTATTAATGCTCTGAGATATTTGAGTAAAAGAATAATAAAAAACAGGGAGGTTTCAGCCTCATTTACCTTCTATAATAGTCTCAGTACCTAAGACATCAGTAAAAAATGCTGAGAATGGCCTTCTGGCTAAGCTGTGACAAATGAAACTTGTGCCAGCTCAGTTCCCTCTATTGTTTCACTTCTTCCTCCTGAAAGAAGGAGGGGTAGGAGGTGCCCCCTGGGGAGGAGACGGGACAGCTGGACCTGGAAAGGGGGAGGGTCGGGTAGTTCGTCCCAGAAAGGGAAACTTGGGGAGGGGGTGGGGGACAGGAGTTCTGTTAAAAACAGCAGTACTGAGTAGAAAGAGCAAATATCGGGGAATATTTGGTTGGTTTTCCCCTAAAACTAAAAGCAGAAAATATTTATGAACCGGTAGTTAACAGTAATCTAATGATATAAGCAAGATGTTAAGAAACAGGACTATCATTCATATATTAAAGTCCTTAAAGTGACTAGTTGCCCATCTTTTACTACACTTCCGACAACCATTATAAAAACCAATTGTCTTTACTTCATATTGATATCAGGAGGAAGAATGTGATGTACATAAATAAATCTAAAAATGTTATAATAATTAAGAAGCTGGGTACAAATATAACACTGAAATGAATCTCTTCTATTACCCTTAGTTATAACAAATAGGAAAGTTTGTCTCTTCTGTAAGAACAGCCAAAAAACCTTAGTTTTCTATTGCTTTGTTAAATTGCTTATTTAAATATTTATTTAAAAAATTGTGCTTAGGGTTTTCAAATTACATCGACAATGTTCTCATATGCAAAAGCTCTTCTTAAAACAAGAGAGGTGGACACACACCCATGAAGAGGTGTTGCTGTATACTGAAATATCTTTCCATACTTATTTGAAACCTACCATTACTTTTTTCTCTGTACTCTTTAATCTGATCATCATTTCTAGCTACCAAAAAAGGAGGAAAGCATTTCTGGGATAATCTATGTGCTTACTAAATGTGAATAAATATAAAATATGTTTAAAATCTTCAAAATGGGCAACCAGAGAGTTTTCCAGGCTGCCTGCAGTAAAGCATGGCACCAGGGTCCTAGCGGGCGTTGACAAGATAAGGAAGGAAGTTTATTAACCACTCCTTTGAGCCCTTTTTTCTGACTCTTGTTCTGTTCTCCTCCTCACTGGGTTAACTTTACTTAGCATATAGTCCCTTTTTACTCTCCAGGTCCTGAGCCAGGTAAGGAAACAGACAGATACAATTAGATGTGGCTATAATCCTTCAGGAAGAAAAATGAAGAAAAGGCTGATGAGTTAGCAGAGGGATTATGTCCTGGCAAATCTTTAAGTACTGAAAATAAGAAACCGATTCATCTTGAGACTTCCCTGGTGGTCCAGTGGCTAAGACTCCACACTCCCAATGCAGGGGGCCCAGATTCGATCCCTGGTCAGGGAACTAGATCCCACGTCCTGCAACTAAGAGTTTGCAGGCCGCAACTGAAGATCCCACGTGCCATAACTAAGACCTGAGGCAGCCAAATAAATAAATAAATATTTTTTTAAAAAAGAAAGAAACTGATTCATCTCAATTATAATCTCCACACTGCTGGTGTAATTTGAAACACGGTAATTATGAAAAATTAAGTAAAGCCCAAGGGCTTTTGTATATGGGAAAGAAAATAAAAGATCAGTAAAATAAATTTACATTATTAGATCACCTGAGGTTTAACTCCTCCTCACTGCTATTTACTACTACTACTATTATTATCATTATCATTATTGTTATTTTTATTTTTTTTTTGCGGTACGCGGGCCTCTCACTGTTGTGGCCTCTCCCGTTGCGGAGCACAGGCTCCGGACGCGCAGGCCCAGCGGCCATGGCTCACGGGCCCAGCCGCTCCACGGCATGTGGGATCTTCCCGGACCGGGGCACGAACCGTGTCCCATGCATCGGCAGGTGGACCCGCAACCACTGCGCCACCAGGGAAGCCCTGTTATTACTATTAATATAAGGTTTGGTGATAGGTACTGAGCTCACTACTTTATATGCATTATCTCATTTAATCTTCACAGCAACGCCAGGAGGTGAGTCCCATTGTTAATCCCATTTTATTGGAAGCTTAGAAATGTTCAATTGCTCCCCAAGGTCACACAGGGTGTGCATGACTTACTTGCATTCAAACCAGGACGAGCTGACTATAGCTTGGCCGCCCAAAACCTGTACCACTGCTTCAAAGGTTTTAGTCCTTCATACAGTATTTTTAGACAGTAGAGGTCTGTCTGCTGCTGACTCTGGGACGAAATGTGGTTTTTATTAGGTATGAGTTAGGAGCCTACCAAAATCACAACTCTCACTGACTAGGTGACTGCCGTGTGCCAGGATTGTCACGTACTGTATCCGAATTAATATTAGTCCAGTCACAGGATGAAGCCACTTCCTTCATGTGTTCATTAACACACATCCCAGGCCTGCTCTTCCTCAGCCAAGCACACCAGCTCTCAGCCATCTGCCATTTTACTTTCAACACTGGCTCACGCTTTCCCATTCGGCTCACAAGTTCTCTTCCTTCTTACTGGTGCCTGGTTCTCTACTCCTGCAAAACATCCCACTTTCCTTGCCAGTCTCCCCAAGGTTGGTCGTTCCATCCCTCTTTATTTGCATGACTCTGTGTAGCTCTCCCCATAGGAACACACTCCTTTACAAAGCCAATCATGCAGAAACACTACACATGAATTTTTCCTGTTCTTTTAGCACCATGCTCCTTTTAAGTTTATTAAAAAATTTATACTATGGAGAGCCTGGAAAGCAGAGAGTTGAAAAGCTATAGAATCAGGCATCACTATAAAATGAAGATCAATCAGCAATGTAGAGAGAAACAGCAGCTCTGAAAGCATAGCTTTTGTCAAGGGAAAGGGTTGGTGTATGGAAATGAAATGTACAAAGAGGTACAGGACTCCTGTAGCAAAGCTTCCTTACGACTGTGGGTAAGTGACCCTGGAAGGGGTTTTACTGCTTCACAGGGGATCGTGTACCGTAGTCAGCTTATTAGAGTAACATGCTTTGGACGACAGTCAGTCTGGATTTTTGTTCTTGGTGCTCTGACCTCCTCCACCGAACTCTGCACATCACTTTGTACACCGATGGCTTAAAGGCCTTCACTAAACATCAAAATGTGGCCATGGATTTCTCAGCAAAACATTTCCTGTTTGCAAGTCAAAAACCACCCATACCTCACCTGAGGACTCTCAATTCTAGAGCATCAGACACCTGGAAATAAGGAGACCAAATAATGGTCCATTAAAACAGATACAGTCAGTTCTGCCACATACACATGACCAGTTAGTATATGCTTGACCTAATGACGAATGGGACAGTAATTAACTATATGACTTATTTAATGAGTTGGAATACTTTCTAGTATCTTATTATTATTATTTTTTCTAGTCTCTTATTGAGACAGGAACTGTGATATAGGTAATTCTCATAGCAATTGGTCTCTATACAGTAGGTGCAATTTATGCTCATTTACTTGGGACTCGGAAACATATGAAAGTTTCAACCAGGCCCCCAAGACAGGGGCTACCCGGACAACGTTAAATAGAAAGAGGAAAAAGCTGAAAGACATCACTCGACTTCCCATCTACTGAGTCACACACATTGATGATGACCCTCAAGTTCAAGCTATTCTACTTGAAAATTGCAATACAACGAGGCTGGATATATTCAAGTAAAGAACCTACACAGAGCCCCATCTCTTTATGGGCAGTTTTTCAAGGAGCATGAATGTGATTATACTCTGGCGGCATTAGGTAATCCATTTCCCTATGGAAATGCATAGGGGAAACGGTTCCGTTCATTGTATGGAAAACAATGAGCAGCTCTAAGGACATACCTTATTGCTTCTCTGGCTATACTGCTGTTGATCTCATTACAGCACAGTCTTAACCAGAAGTTATTTACTGACACAGAAACAGCCATGGGCTTGGCAACCTCCAGGGAAGTGGGAAGAAGCGCTATGCAGAGGGTAAAATAGGGTGCAGGTGGGCCAGCATGACGGGACACTTCCAGAAACTTGACTTTCTTGAAGAGCACTGGGTCTCCTGAATGGGGTAAATTCAAAGATTTCCTTTTGTTGTACTGGAGGCCTGGTTCCAATTCCAAGGCCCACGGAGTAAAATGTGTGATTTCGGGAAAACGATTTTTTCTCCTCTCTTAAATCAAAAGCACAATGTCCATGGGCACCTTATTACTTAGAACTGAAAGAGAGAGAGGGGAAGCAGGGGGGAGAGAGGGGGAGAGAGAGAGGGAGGGAGGGAGGGAGGGAGGGAAGGAGAGGGAGAGAGGGAGAGAGGGAGAGAGAGAGAGAGAGAGAGAGAGAGAGAGATCGACCTCATAGGATGAGGTTTCCATAAATGATTTTCAAGACGCTGTGTAGGATGAATTTCTACAGCAGTAGTTTTACAGTCTCAACAGAAGGACATGACATGCCTTTTCTTGTCATCGATGAAGTTTCCATCTGCTGCAGATCTGCTTTCCCAGGACAGCAGATTTATCTGAGGACAGAGCATGGCACTAGGGACAGGACAGAGATTCCTCCCGAAGGCACTGGCTCCAGATGCTGTGTGGTGGGAAATGCACCAGCCTCCTAGGCAGGCAGCCTGGGTCTGAGAGCCGGCCCTTCGGTGGATTACTGGCCTTGCTGAGACTCACTGCTTCAGCCGTTAAGTAGAGATAATACAACTACCCACCTGATCATTATTCTGGGGGTTAAACAACAACGTTCATTTAAGACGCCCGGCACGGGTGCTCAGCACACACTGGCTGGTAGCAGCGGCTGCCGTGTGGCCTTCTGCGTCCCAGGTTCCTCCTCGGTAGAACGGGGAGGTAGCCAGATTGGAACTTCTTTTGGTTCAAAAGCAAGTTAACTCTACCTGCACACTGACAAATTATACTAAAAAGCTCTCCCACCACCCCTCTCTGCCCACGGGTGGTAAGAGTGCCGTAGGAAGGCTCAGCCCTTGAGCGGCTTTGTCGGGAGACAGTGTGAAGATCGTTAGGGGAGACATGTGCACTCAAAGTCCCCATGACACTCGAAAGTCTCCGAGACCCCGGCCCTCTCACCTTCTCTGTCCACCTGGATGAGAAATCCTGCCTCTCCCACCTGTAGCTCTTGTGAAACTGAGTCTCCTCTCCCTCACCGCTGCCTTGGTCTCCTTGGTCATCTCCACTGGGGACTACTGCAAGGACATCCTACCTAATCCCGCTATGGTGGGTCCCACCCCCTCCAGCTTTTCAGAATGAATCCCGGGTGATCTTTCTCGAGCTCAGATGTGATGTTCTGCCTCCTGCATAAAATCCTTCAATGACTTCCCACAGCCGTGGGGGGCAGCACAGAGGGAGGGCCCTCACCGCTTGCACCCCTGCCTAGGCTCATCTTTTACCACTTTCTTGTTCCCTCTCCACCATCACCACCCCCAGAACACAGGCACTCGCTTCTTGTAGCTTCGGGAATGTCCGCTGTTCTCTCACGGGTCACTGTCTTTGCATATTCTATTCTTACTGCCAAGACTGTCCCTCCTACTGCCCTAACCTGGCTAACACCTCCTTCACGATTCTTCCAGGAATCTTTCTCTGATCCTTCCCACCCAGTCTGGGTCAGGTGCTCCCCTGAGCATTTACATTTATAATTCCATGACAAAGGAAGCCAGAGGAATCAACATCCAGGGTTGGTGTTCTAAAAAATTTTTTGTAGCTCCTTCTCTCCCACAAAACTGATGTCGACAATGGCCAGGGGTTCTGCTGTAGCTCTCCCAGCACTGAATGTTTGCAGAGTGAATTCCTGTGAACTTGATCCATCTGCTAAGTGGGCGAAGCAGAGCCCGGAAGGCAAGGGTTAACAGAGTCCCTGGCAGATCTCTCAAGCTCTCTAAGTGGCAAAAAAAAGTTGTATTGAATCGTAACCCAGCCCAGTGTTCCTCTTTTGCTCCCTCCCCTCCCCTCCCCTTGGTCTCAAGCACAGCCTTTAAACAACACAGCCTCTCAAAGAAGACAAAAGTTCCTAAACTCTGCGCTCCTTTTTAACTCTCTTCCCACTCACCTAACTCCCCGCCTTTGCACAAGAAAAGAAACGCTTCCCCAATCAAAAGTAGATTAACTCTCACCCTTTTTTCTCTACGTGCATTTGCATTGGGAACACCGTATACAAGGCCATAAACAGCCCCTGGGGTTGAGTGATTTATCCACTGCTTTAGGGAAAACAGGACAGAAGAGTACTCCTTTCAGCCCTTCCGTGCTGACTGCTGTCTGCCGCAGTGGCGGGAGTGGCCGTCTTCTCCAGACCCATCTCCCACTTAGAGGTTAACAACTTAACTTTAAGCCCCATTATAAAACTGAAAAGACACTTGTAACATTTCTTGTTGGTCCAAAGAGAAAAAAAGGCTTGTTTCAGAAGAAAAAATACATATTTTTTTGTATATGTATAGCTGATTCCGTTTGTTATACAGCAGAAACTAACACACCATTGTAAAGAAATGAAACCCCCAAAAAAAAAAAAAAAAAAAAAAAAAGAAATGAAACCCCAATAAAGATGTGTAAAAAAAAAAAGAAAATATTTTAAAGCACAGTTTAAAGGAAGGGCTCACCCTGCCTCCTCCAAGCGCGTCGGCACCCTCCGCTACCCCAAGTCCTTTAAGCAGCATTTTTTATCCCTCACTTTTGTTTAGGGATGAGTTATTGTATAAGAATTTTCTCTAAGTATTAAAAGTTAATTATAATTAATGAAATTCTGACACATGCTACAACATGGATGAACCTTGGAAACATTATGCTAAGTGAAAGAAGCCAGACACAGAAGGACAACTATTGTTTGATTCTAGCAAATTCACAGACAGAAAGTAGACTGGAGATTGCCAGGGACTGGGGAAGGGGGCATGGGGAGTTATTGTTTAATGGGTACAGAGTTTCTGTTTGGGATGGTAAAGAACGTTCTAGAAATGGATAGTGGTGATGGCTGCACAACACTGTGTATGTGCTTATTGCCACTGAACTGTACGCTTCAAAATGGTAAATTTTATTTTATGTATATTTTACAACAGTGAAAAACATTTAAAAAGTCAAAACAGAAACAGACTCACAGACATAGAAACAAGCTTAGAGTTACCAAAGGAGAAAGCGGGAGCTGGTGGGTGGAGTGGGTGGGGGGGAGGGATAAATTAGGAGGTTGGGATTAACATATACACACTATCATATATAAAGTAAACAACAAGGCTCTACTATACAGCACAGGGAACTATATTCAACATCTTGTAACAGCCCATAATGGAAAAGAATCTGAAAAAGAATATATCTATATCTGAATCACTTTGCTGTCCATCTAAAACTAAACACAATATTGTAAACCAACTATACTTCCATAAAAAGTCAGTTATCATGATTAAAAAATCACTTTGTATATGAAGACCAGGCATCCGGCAATATATTTTAGATGTATACTAAGCATAATAAAAAATGTTCTTCCTAGTCAGGCTCATCAGTAAGGACTCAGGTTATGCTCTGGGGCGTAATTCACAAGTGAAATTCACCAGAGTAAGAAGGTGAGTTTGCATCCACTCTAAATAGCTTTACCTTAATTCATTTTCTAAGGACTTCTTCCTCTGGTTCCTTAGTGTCATCACATCCACTCCCTCCCGCTCCCTCCCTCCCCTTGCTGTGGGCTAGGAAACCAAATAATTAAACTTATTTTATTAATTAATTAATTTTTTTGGCCACGCGGCACGGCTTGCGGGATCTTAGTCCCCCCACCAGGGATTGAACTGGGCCCTCAGCACTGAAAGCTCAGAGTCCTCACCACTGGATGGATCACCAGGGAATTCCCTAATTAAGCTTATTTTAAACACGTAGAGTAAATAGGCTCTTAGTGAGAGCTTGGGGCCTCTCTTTGGGTAAAGACACAGGATTTACTGTTTGGCATTTGAAATATCTATTTTGGCTGCTCAAAGGGCTCACTGATTTCCTAGTTACATTCTTGAGAGCTGAGGTTGGAGGAGATGAGATCTCTAGTCATCTTTAGATTCTGGCTTCTTGAATTAGACTCATTTACAGAGGATGAAGCTGAGGTCAGCCTGGTTGGTTGTCCATGGCACACAGCTGACTGTCAGCGTGGGACTGGAGCCCAGACCAGTGCTCAGCCCGTTAAATCAATCTCAGTTTAGCTCAGCTCACGTCAAAATTCTGGAAATAATTTCATTCTGCCATTGCATCCCTGGCAGCCCTGTACGATATTAGGAATAAATTCCAACTACATGTACGTATATCAGATAAACTAACAAAATCAAAATAATATATATCCTTCTTAAACTGCAAAGTTAAAATAATTTTCTGAAATAATACCTTAACGTAGATTAGCAAGAACAATATTATGATACTTTTAAATGTACCAGAAGTTACTGGCCTTTCCAAATAATACTAAGTATATTAATGATAATGATGATAATATTAATAATCATTCTCACTTGACTGCTTACTATATGCCTAGCACGGTGCTAGCATTTTGCACGGATAGTCTTATTTTCACAACAATCCTCTTATTCCCATTTTACAGGTAAAAACACTGAAACTTAGAAAAGTTTAGTAACTTATCCAAGATCACAAAGGGAAATGGCAGAGTCAGGATTTGGATTCAGTTCTTGCAGATTCTAGCTTTTCTTCATTTTCACCACTTCATCACAGGGGATGGGGTGGGTGGGGTAATTCGTGCTGCCTTTAAATGTCTATTGTTTGCTTTATAACAAAGGGGAAAAAAATCCCTTTAGGACAGTGGACCTCAATGTTGATTGCTTATTGGAATATGGAGAGCTTTAAGAAAAAGTGATGTCACCCTGGGAGATTCAGATTTCATTAGTCCAGGCTACACCTGAGGGGGCAGGAGTTGTAAAAGCTCCCCAGGTAATACTCAAGTGCAGCCTCTGCTTTAGAAAAATCCTGTTTTTAGCTGCTCTTCCTAACCAGATTTCTTAGGTGACAGCTCTTAATTGCCCCAATAATAACCCCTTGATCCTGTCTGTGAGGGCTTATTTTCCTTGATATGAGCCTAGCTGATGACCAGTTGTGTGTTCTCATATGGGATCTTTATGTTGCTTTACTTTGTCCTATCTTCGAAGTAGGAATTTTATTCTAGTGGATTTTCTTGCCAAAAGTAATACCTAGAACATTCTAGATAATTTTGAATATGAAGTAAATTTATACAATTTATCAGTAACCTTCTTTACCTTCTTCCTTTCAAATAGGACTTGGAACTTTACAGCCAGCACCTACTTCAGAACAGGAGTTGGCAAGGGGCCCTAGAGTATCAGTTTATCTGTTAATTATTACAAATGGGCTAGCCCAGACTCTCTGGTCTTGCAGGAAACAATTTCTCATCCTCAAAAAGCTACCTATATACATGCTAGGGGAAAAAAGGTAATGCCACAGTTCAGACATGTCCCAAGAAGTTGCTCAGGAAGTGACCCTAATTGTTCCCACTTCCCCTCTATACCACTGCTCTGATTTTGTCTAAACTATATGGTGGGTGGATGTAGAAGTGACAAGCTCTGTCCTTCACACGTATCCGTGTCAATTTCATCCTTGTCAATGGCTGAGATGTAGAAAACTGGGCAGTAAATGTAATATGTTTCCAGAAAATTTCATTAACAAGTATGTATGAGAACCCTCCTCAATTGGTACATAAGGGAAACTCAATAAATGCTTCTTGTATTTTTCTAGTTGTTTCTAAATGAAATGGATACAGTCCCGGCACTGCCAATACTTAGCTGCAGGGTCTGGACTTGAACAGCTTTTAGTTGTTGAGAGTTTCCGCTGTGCCAGGTCCGTGCAAAGCATTTTACAGGCATTACCTCTGTGCATCCTCACAACATCCTGTGAGGTACGCAATACCTTTCATGTTAAGAAGAAGAAACTGAAGATTACAGAAGTTAAATAATTGTTCAAGATCAAGGGTCGTAGGTGACAGAACTAAGATTTGCATCCAGTTGGAGAAACCACTTGGTTCTCTGGATCTCCATTTCCTCACCTATAAAGATGATTGGGTAGAACTTGATAATTCATGCAGCAAATATCTACTGATGGCCTAGTAAGTGTCAAAGGCAGTGCTGATTGCCAGGAATAGAAAACTTACCAACACACCTTACCCTTTCAGAATCTATGGTCAGCTAGACTTCCCTGAGTTATTTTCCAGTTCTAAAACTTTGTGTGATTCTACTGAATCAAAAATTCTGCGCTATATGACGCAATCTAAGCATCCATCAACAGGTGACTGGAGAAACAAAATGTGATATATACATACAACGGAATATTAGTCAACCTTAAGAAGGAAGAAAATTCTGACATGTGCTATGACATGGATGAACCTTGAAGACATTATGCTGAGTGAAATAAACAGTCACAAAAGAACAAGTACTGTATGATTCCACTTATGTGAGGTATCAAAAGTAGTCAGATTCATAGAAGCAGAGAGTAGAAGGGTGTTTATCAGGAGCTGGAAGGAGGGAGGGGAGAATGGGGAGTTACTGGTTAACAGGTACAGAGTTTCAGTTTTGCAAGATGAAAAGAATTCTAGGGATTGGTTGCACAACACTGTGAATGTACTTAATGCCTCTAAACTGGACATTTAAAAATGGTTAAGACAGTAAATTTTATGTTATATGTATTCTACCACAATTTTTTTTTCTTTTTTTGCGGTACGCGGGCCTCTCACTGTCGCGGCCTCTCCCTTTGCGGAGCACAGGCTCCGGACGTGCAGGCTCAGCGGCCATGGCTCACGGGCCCAGCTGCTCCGCGGCATGTGGGATCCTCCCGGACCGGGGCACGAACCCGTGTCCCCTGCATCGGCAGGCGGACTCTCAACCACTGCGCCACCAGGGAAGCCCTACCACAATTTTTGAAAATGAAAAAAGGATTGCCTGAGGCTGAGGAAAGAGGGGATGAAGAGTTAGTGTTTAATGGGTGTGCAGTTTCAATTTAGGGTGACAGAAAATTTCTGGAGATGCAAGGTGGTGATGGTCATGTAGTTCAATGTACAACAGTGTCAATGTACTTAAAATGGTTAAAATAATAAATGTCATGTATATTTTACCAGTTTTAAAAAGATATAAAACATTCCATGTGAGCTGCTGTATTGAACAATGCTATCCCCCTTAAGCGGCAGAGTAGTCTTGGTGGGCAGAGGAGAAATTGAAAACATGAATGATCAGAAAACAGGTTACTAAGCTATGTAGGCTGAAAAGTCCCACATCAGCCCAATCTACCTCTTCCTTTTCTAGGTGTTACAGAGCAGGGTTGCTTCACACCAACTTGCTCTAGGCTTGTCAAATGACCTGGGTAGATTCTTTGATGTGCTTAGTTTCACAAGGTGTAAGCAACATGTTTTCTTTGGAAGAAATTTCCAGCCATGGGAAACTACTCCCAACTGAAGGTTGATTTGTTTTGAACACAATTTCCTGAATTCTATATTTTCTACCCACTCAGTATAACTGAATATTCAAGATGGCACACACCCAAAAGGCACCATAATTCTACCCCAACTGAACATGACCCGTTTTAGCAAATCTTCAATAGAATTGTGCCTACAGGCAGCCTTTGAAATATATTAGCAGTTCTTCAGCAGACCAATAGTAATAGCTACTTGATCACCTGAGCTAACTGAAGTTTCTGAAATGACTTTTCATCAAAAATCAAAATGTTGCCTTAAAAAAAAAGCTTAATAGAATGGGAAGGGACTTTTTAGTTGCAGGTATTTTTCTTAATGCTTGATCTCGCAAAAGAAATCAATGTACTCAGTTATGTCTGTAAGTCAGTCTATCCTTTCCTTTAATACATTCTCTAACTCTGAATCTGCAAGTGCAGGTGGAAAATATTCTAGTTTTATCATCAGAAATACACTAATATTTACCCCTTACCTCTCCTTGGTGTAATGAGTTTCATAGACAGCAAGAGCTATAGTTTGTGTAAGAGTATTTGACCAAATTGTGAAAATCCTTTCAGCGAAAGAAAAATTTCTGACAACTCCACTTTCACTTAATCATATTTGTTGGTCCCAGATTAGGGTAAAAAAAATCTCTTTTTTAGTTTTCAGAAATGTAAATAAAGTCTCAAATTGCTGGGAGAGCTTGAAATTCTCTTAAACCACTTTTTTTCTTACAGGGAGGAAATAAAAAGTGCTTTAGGAATATTTGTCATTATCTTTATTAGTCCTACTTAACATAAATGGAAGATCATGCTTTTTGACAACAGGTATAGTGTTCTTTAATCTTCTGGTCTGAGCAAAGGGGATGGGGGAGGGGTGAGACCTATTTGTAACAAGTCATAATACCCCAGAGAATAAGTACAGTCAATTCTGCTTTAACATTTGCTTTGAAAACATGAATGTGTTCCCACATGATTAATATACTAGGGAGTAACTTGAACTTAAATTTCCAAATTTTGCTTAGGCAGGATTGCATCCACGATAAACACTAGGTGAGCACAGAAAAGCACAGCCACTTCCAAAGAGCAGCAGAGGAATACAAACACACACACACCTCAAATACATACTAGCTACCTCAGTCCACCTCAGTCCCCCTTGTGTGCCTCAAAGCCGCACCCATCCACAGCACGTGTATCAATTTTGCATCGATGTTAGGTAAACCTACTTCATAATAACTCACCCTGCAACCCTGCACATGGCTTCTGCTCTCTTCCATTTTTCTCTCCTTCCTCTTAGCCTACCTTATATTTTTCCTTCTCTGTTCTTTTTCCTGTTTATTGTTCTTTTTTTTCTCACTCTTTTTCTCTCACTCCTCTTTGTTCTCTTCCTCTCACAGAGGGTGGCAGCTGTGGGAATCAGTGGGCTCCCACAAGAAATTTCAGGGGTTTTTTTTGAGGTAAAGTATCATATTTACTATAGAAGGTATATATTTCTTAACCATTTAACATGCATAAAACTGTCTCCATTTTTGTTAGATTCCTATCTTTCTTTTTTTGTGTCACTGATGATGTTTTTGAGTGTTGTGTTTGGAACCCATTTTTCCATTTCTCCCTCATGATTTTGCATAGTGAGTAATTTTTAGGAGCACATATGTCGTATGTCGAATTATAGCAGAATTGATTGTAGGCACTTTGAAATTCATATAGCTCTTTATCTCTATCATCTGTACTCTCTCTTTCTTGGGTCTTAGACTTATGATATAGAAGCTAAAAACAATCTGCAACTATAATCTCTTCTCAGATCACAAACTCTTGCAACCTGGTAAAAATGTCCTAAAAAGCCTGGACATCTTTGGACTGACCTCAACTATTGATTCCGGCCCCAAGCTTTTCAAGAAGCAAGTCACAAAAAATAAAGAAGTTTAAAAAATAAAAAATAAAGAAGCAAGTCACAAGTCAGGATTGTCAGGAACGCAAAGGTGACTTTTCCATTACCTGAGGTTTAGTATTTCTTAAGAAGACAATGAGGAACATCACTAAATTCATAATTATTATACCAACTGGTGTTCATTATGCTATTGGTACAGAGTTCTTAGTAATTTGAAGAGTGTACTCCAGATAAAGGTTAACAATATAAATAGACTACTATTTATCAATGGTAAATTTACTTTCTCCAAGTTCACCTCTGGAAAGATGCAAGTTGACTTCAACTTCTTACGGAAAACCATCCATAATGATGTCAGTTGATTTAGGGGGTGCAAGGCCCAAGAATGTATTAAAACACTTTCAACAATTAGGTTTTTCATTGCTTACTTTTTCTTCAAGTGTCCATAATTCTCATTTTGGCTTCTCAGAATAGCTACAGAAATGAGTCTAAGAGAAGGGCAGGGCAGTGAAAAGGAGGGCATTCAATTTTCTCATAAACTTTATCAGTGTGGCAATAAACTTGCAGCTTCCAAGCATCATCATTCTATTAAGCGTTTGATGGCATCAGTCCATTATCCTCATTGACTCCAGTCTACTCAAGCGGTTTCTAGAACACTAGCAAGAGAAGTACCATCCCTGCCTTTGAACTATGCTAGACCCAGCAGGCCTCTTTTTAAACTGAAATACTACCTATTATGTTCAATAATTCCAAAGAGCCCTGTTGACAGGTCATATGGATAGGAAAAACTACAAAAATAAAAGAGGAGAGGGCATTAGGAATCATGGGAGAAAAAGAGGGTGGTGGTGATGGAGACATGAAAGAGGGGAGGAACAAGAGAAGGTACATTGGTCTGAATCTGTTCCAGGTCCTAAATGAAGAATTCCATTTCAAACATTCTATAGGGTTATTTAGTAGAGAAAGTGACTATAATCTTGGCAGTAAGCATCATCAAAATCTTTCCTGCTTTCTTCTTCACGTTTTTTTTTTTTGTTTTTTTTTTTGCGGTACTCGGGCCTCTCACTGTCATGGCCTCTCCCGTTGCGGAGTGCAGGTTCTGGATGCGCAGGCCCAGCGGCCATGGTTCACGGTCCTAGCCGCTCCGCGGCATGTGGGATCTTCCCGGACCGGGGCACGAACCCGTGTCCCCTGCATCGGCAGGCGGACTCTCAACCACTGCGCCACCAGGGAAGTCCCTTCATGTATTTTTATTTTTACTTTTAGTGATGGTGGGATACATGGTGTAGGTTTTACAATGAGAATGTTTCAGATATATATAATGCATGGTGTACACTGGCAATTGCTCACAAAAATGTTTCTTACTTTTTCTGGGCACATAGCTAGACTATTTCTCCAAACTTAGAGTTTGATGTGGAATGAGAGACGGGGTGAGCCATTTCTATGCTTGTCCCAGAACCCCCCACCCCTTCCCCAATGCATGTCTCCATGTCCTCTTGCCCTTCTAGCTGAGATGGCACAGACCCCAGCACAACCTTTGGAGCCACGTGCTGAACAGGACAGAGCCTCATCAGCTTGGTTCCTGAATGACTGCATGGAGAAGCACAACTCCCATTAACCTGAACACACACATACATGACTGTAAAAGGAGAAATTTCTGTTGTATTAAGTCACTAAATTTGGGGCCTATTTGTTACTGTGGCTTAGCCTACTATTATACATTATGCCTTCCAAATTTTTGGAACAGTGGTTCTCAACCAAGGGAAGTTTGTCCCTCAGGGGCTATTTGGCAATGTCTAGAGGCAATTTTGGTTGTCATGAGTGGGGATGGTGGTGGTTCTATTGGCATCTAGTGGGTAGAGGCCAGGTTTGCTGCTAAACATCCTACAATGCACATGACTATCCCCTACAGCCAAGAACTATCCAGCCCCAAATGTCTATTGTCATGCTGTTGCAACACCCTGCCCTAGAGAGCTTAAGAAGAAGATGAAAATCTCTGAGCCCTCTGCTAGACAATAAGAGGAGATTTACAATAACAGTGTAGTAAGTAGTAAAAGAGGGGCTTTAGAGTGAAACTTGGGTTCCAGTTCCAGTTCTACCACTAACCACTTACAGACCTTGGATAAGTTCCTTTACTCTTTGTACATGCAATATTCTTGTGCTAAAAATAAGAAAATTATTATAGTACCCACAAGATGGGGCTGTGGGTGAGGCTTTAAGTGCTTAATGCAGTGCCTGAAATACGGTAAGTACTCAAATATTAGTTGCTGTTAATGTTGTTTTTTGGTGTTTTTGTTATTAAGGCACATATCTAGAAAATTTAGAAGTGGTAGCTATGAAGTATGTTTACAGCTGTTCGGATTCATTGAGGTGGCAGGTGTGGTCACAAAGCTTAAGGTTTCACGTCGGTGATACTCACTGTCTACCGTGCTCCCAGAAGAATCTGACCCATATCGTTATTTTGACGAATTTTCCTAAGTTTTGCCTCAAGATCTAGCCAGAACGATTTGGAGGAAATAAACTGACATCATTCATTAAGTATACACGAACTTGTGTGAACAGCCCACAGCTACTTCTGCACAGCAACCCTGCAAACTTCAACTCACTTTGCTTTTACTAAATGCTGCCCACCTTGGCCTATTTTCGATGTTCATTAGCAATTAATCATAAGGTATGATCAGAACATTCTAAATGGACAAAAGACTTAAAAGGCCAGGTCCCTACCCTCCCTCCCATATTAGGCTGCAGCCAGTAGAATAGATAACACTCAAAATCACTATGTTCCCACCTTCTAAGTTTCTGTTGTTGTTAAGGTGACAGGAGATGAGAGTAGGGTGGGGTGGGGTAGGGAAGGAGGGGGACGAAACAACAACAAAGAGGCATGGAAACAGTCAAAGCGAAGCTTGGGGGGCTCATGTACAGTGGTTAGATGTGTTATTTGAGGAATAACTTCTACATAAGCATGAAACTACTTAACAGGTTTGCTTCCAAATAACCATAGATCTTAAATGGTTTTAGGAAAGATCTCATTCACCCACCATGATAAAAGTCCTTGGAAGGAAAAATAGACCCATTCAAACAAAAGTGTTCAAATGCCATGTAAAAGAAAAAGTACGTTACCTTATGCCAAGTACTACAGTGTAAATTCTTTGTTAAACCCACCCACATAATAAGTCTTCATTAAAAACAATCCCTGACAAGTCCTACACTCTAGCGTTGAACACATACTTCCCTCAATATTCAAAAAATCTTAGTCTAAATGAAACTCATAAAAAGTGCCAGTTTAATAAATGTTATTTAAACTGGAGAGAAAGTAGTGAGTGAGGACATCTGCAAACAGAAAGCCAATAAAATCTATGACAGTTCACCACATCCCAACAGCCTTTTCCCTTGATTCAAAACCTTTCTCCTCTTGTCAAGTATCCTAAGCAGTTATGGCTGGTCCAGGGAATGCCCATGTAAAGCCATCCTTTCACGGCCAAGGGAAAAGAGTAGCAGAGACATAAACTGACCTTTCCACACCAAAACATCTTATCTCTCCAACAGAATCCACAGGAAGCCAGGCTTCAAGAGAAACCACCTCCAAGCTTGACAGTGTTGCCCTTGAGGGGTGGCATAGGACAAAAGCCCACTCAGATTCCATTTTATCCAAGTCTTAGTCACCTCACCAGCCTAAGACCTAAGTCTCCAGGCAGAGTCAAGGGTGGAGTCACTGCACAAATGCCCTGGGCCTGATCACGGGGTTCCTTCATTCACTCTGCACAGCTCTGGGAGAGGCTCGCTTCCAAGCGTGAGAGTTCTCCTTCCACTAACGGATACCTCCGGTGCTAAGGGCAGCCTCCTTAAGCTATGGCAACAGGCAGAATAGCTTTCAGTGTGCTTCATGTCACTAAGTGTGTGAAAAGCATCCTTCTCTCGTCCACCTGCCCTGCCACTGTCTGTACTATCACACGATAAACAAAGAGTCCCTGTCGACCAATAAATACAAGAGCTGGGGGTTGGAGATCAACAATATAATCCTTGTGTAGCAACAGCTTTTGAACAATGCTGAATGCTTTCAACAAGGATTGCTTAAGGCTTTGGCTCTTTAAATGTTACACAGTAAAGCTATAATAATCACTTCTTAACTTTTTAACACACTGCAAGGATAAAGGTGCTTGGAAAAGGATTTTAGCTTTCTGGAATATGATAGAAAAAAAAATAAACTCACATGTTACTTTTAATATTTTACCCACTTTTTCCTCACTAAATACACATCCTCAGCATCCCAAAAGATGATTTAATTTAGTATTTCTTATACTTCAAAGATGCCATTTTGTAGTAGAGATGTAACTTCTAATTACACAGTATTACATGATGCTATGAATTATTTAAAAACTTTCCTAAAAAGGTTAAAACAGGCCATGAACTCTATCTGGGGCCAAGTTTATGAGACTGTCAAAGGCTCTTTTATAGATCATTTAGAAAGATTAAAGAAACCCCCTCTACGCATGAGAGTCTCTGCTCAGTCAATCTAATGTCCCATTAAACATGAAAGAAACCCTTATTTCCTACTTTCCAGCTATGAATTTCTCCCTCTCCACAAATTTTATCATTGGTGATTTTACTTTTAACTTTTAAAACTTGCTTTCATACTTATTATCTCATTTTATCTGTGAATGCTATTAGGAGCCATATATAGACATGGAAATAACAGCTCTATTGTTTCTTTCAGTGTGGGTGATAGTCAAGACCTCACCTCCCTCTCTCTCTCAACTGTCAAGTGAACAAAAGCAAATCACTAGGATGTCAGGCAAAGGATCAGAGGATGGAGTAGCCATGGGGAGGGGATGGGGGGGCAGAGAAAAGGGTCTGAGGAGGATGCAAGGGATGAAGACCAAAGCAATAAGAAGAATAACATTTCTCAGTTAAATTTGCAGAAAGCGTTAGGAATTCATTTTTGAATTCCTAAATGGCATGGGGAAGAAAAAAATACCAATATATTTGGGATTGTTATTATTATTATTTTTTTTTAATTTTATTTTTTTTGCGGTACGCGGGCCTCTCACTGTTGTGGCCTCTCCTGTTGCGGAGCACAGGTTCCGGACGCGCAGGCTCAGCGGCCAAGGCTCATGGGCCCAGCCGCTCCGCGGCATGTGGGATCTTCCCGGACCGGGGCATGAACCCGTGCCCCCTGCATCAGCAGGCGGACTCTCAACCACTGCGCCACCAGGGAAGCCCTTGGGATTATTCTAATACAATGTCTCTACATAGGGAAAGAAAGACATACATCCTCCTTTGCCTTGTAACCAACATCTGGGAATCCTACTGCCCAGATAAGGTCAGCAGGATCTCTTCTCAGAAATAAGCTACTCTGATGCTGTTTGGTACCATGTTGAACTATCAAACCACATGTACTAACATCTTCTAAATCAGTGTATGTATCAATGACCTTTCACAAAAATGTTTCTTTTTATAAATTCTAAGAACTAAACCTAAACCTGAGTGGTGAGGATTATGTAGGGATAGGATATACTACAGAGAAAAATGTACCGCTTACAGGAAAATTAATTAAACCGAGACTGATTATTGAAGGATATTAGTTAGTGGGAAGTCAATAAAGCAGAGAGTGCGGACAGTCCGAAACTATGCTACTGCGTAAGTGAAAAATGACTTCCCCGTTATCTCTATAAATGATGAGATGTTTTGTTCCAGAAGTAATTCTTGCTTAGAAAGTCAACGAACAAACTCTGTCTCTTTGTGTGGTGAGAGCTTATTACGGTAGGTTGTTACTAAGTAGCCCTTTTCCCAACCGAAAATTCTGCATTTGAAAAACTGAGGATGTTAGAGAACTCAGCTAAAGAATTATAAAAACAGGTTAGAAATGGATCAAGAAAAATGGATTTTTAAAGGAGTTGACGCTTTGTATTTTAAAAGAATACCCCTCATAACAGTCTTTATTGGGTAAGGTTGCTGCAAGCTAGAAAATAATTGGTTACTCTCCATAAAGGAAAGAACTAGATTAAACAAAATTTCACAATTTTGTGAAAATTGTGATCTTGAGAAACAGAAGTGGTCACATACAAAAGTGTGTCAAGAAGAGGCTGCAGTGACCAATCCTGATCTGAAGAGACTCTGCACTTTTCTAGGTGGGGAGGGGATGTGACTCGAAGCATCCCGGTGACTTTGGAGCAAAGCAGCGTCTACTTCTTCCTACCCGGTGTCTCCTTCTATATTTGGGACATTTCTCCCAGCCATCCTCCCTCCAACAACCTTCTTCATCTCTCCTCTCCCTCTTACGTGTCACCTCAGATTTTCCGTGGGTTCCTCAGAAATAATCCAATTGCCTTCAAAATAATAATGTTGGAATCACCCATTTTAAATTACTTTTTCTTAATTAAATTTCTGCTGTAGTGAATTACTAATCTGTTTATTTTTGTGAAAGACTTCAGGTAAGACAGCTATAACTGGGCCAGTCGAGAGTGGTTTGTTCACTCTCAACCAGCAAATTCAGAAGAGGCCCGTGATGATGATAGTTTCCACTTATTAATCGCTTACCACGTTGCAGGCGCTGTCGTGTGAGCTTTTTATGTATTATCAAATTGAATTCTCATAATAACAACCCTATAAGGCAGGTATTATTAGTCTCATTTTACAGTTGATGAAATGCAGGCACAAATTCATAGTCTAATACAGGGCTTGGTGAACCATGGCCCTTGGGTCCAGCCCAGCCCTAAAGTTTTCCTGGAACTTACACGCCCCTTCATTGACATAGTGTCTGGGGCTGCTGCTGGGCTACAGTGGCAGGACTGAGCAGTTAGGACTGACAGTTTAGGGCCCAGAAAGCCTAAAATATTTACTATCTGGCCCTTTATAGAAAAAGTCCACTAACCCCTAGTGTAAAACATGGCTAATGCACTGATAAAGGAAAAAAAGGCAAGAACATTTGGAGAGCTTGGAATAAAACTTCTGCTGAGGGCTTCCCTGGTGGCACAGTGGTTGAGAGTCCACCTGCCGATGCAGGCGACACGGGTTCGTGCCCTGGTCCGGGAAGATCCCACAGGCTGCGGAGCGGCTGGGCCTGTGAGCCATGGCTGCTGAGCCTGCACGTCCGGAGCCTGGGCTCCGCAAAGGGAGAGGCCACAGCAGTGAGAGGCCTGTGTACCACAAAAAAAAAAAAAAAAAAAAAAAAATCTTCTGCTGAAACTTTCTTAGAAAAAAAATTGTCTTGATCTGTTTTCCTTCATACACATCTTACCTTATTTCTTCTCAGCTAAGGTTTGTCAATCAGCCTCAGAAAAAAAAAAGAGTGTTCACAGAATCCCAGCTTAGTCACTAAAGGCTCCTCTGTCAGTACGGTGAGCTTTGATGAAGTGGTGAACTTTCCAAGAAAGAAAGAAAAAAGGACAGACCAAAGAAAGCTTTGACAACCATAAATTTCCTGAGAGGTTCCCAAATTTTTGGCAGTTTCACAGGTATTTCTTCTCACGTACAAATGACATCATTGATGAATTAAAGAAACAATTGGCCTGGTTTATTCTACATTTGGTATCACATATTGTTTTGGTTGAACATCAGTTGATTTTTCTATTTTTACTGGGAAGTTATGTCATAACTATTTTTAGTAGACAGTGTCTGGTTCGATCATTTGTGGAACTCAACGCACAACTGTGCCTTAGAATTTGTTTTTCCCCTAAAGCTGTAAGAATGTATGTATTTGGTGGAGAATGTCCTCATCAGCAAATATTCCACCACTTTATTCTGAAACACATTTTAGATTAAAAGTCTAAAAACAGGAAGTAGGCCCTAACGCATGAAAGAATCTGGGCTAGTATACTAGGCAGCAAAGGGAAAGTAGCTTTCTAATAATATCAATTTGCCTTTGAACTATTAATACTAATATTTTAAATCATTAATTGAGAATGAATTAATATCTGAGTGGCTCTGGTAATTCTTACTTTATCCTTGAAAACCTAACTCTAAATCAAAGTCAAATTAATAATTGAATAAATCAACTATACTCCCACATAAAATAAAAATTTTAAAAAAAGGAAAGGATACAGAGAAAACAACAACAACCAATTAATAATTGAATTTCCAGAGTCTGCGATCTGGTACCTGAGCTGAATTCAATTTGCAGGGAGTCAAAGGATTTATGCAAACTTGCTTACCATAAAAGAAAAGTAAACGCCTAAGACCAAGCCCAGCGTTTTTCTCTATCTTTCACCACCTTCCCTCAAATACCAACCAATACAGAAACCAGCATCAAACGGTAATTCCCAGGCTTGTTTGCACAGAAGAATCACCTGGGGATCTTCCATAATTTCCTCCTACCCGCAGACCACACCCCAGGCCCAGGAAATCCGTCTCTGGAGGTGAGGCACAGGCATCTATAGTTTTGGAAGCTCCAGACACCAGGAGACAATTGTGATTAAGGCGAAGGTAGCCTGATGGGCTGAGTCAGTACACACCTGACACCTGCAAGTCAGGAAGCCTCCATCCTCTGTCTGCTCCACTCTCTGCCCGAGTCTCTCAGACCTTTGGGGCGGGATTCACGAACACAACACACCGGTGTATGCACTGGTATCATCATTCTTACCCCTAGCATGTAATCAATTCGTGAATGCAAATATTAAGAGGATCGTAACACAGAGAGGATGGCCCTAGGGTTTCTCTTAAGTTATGATCTGTTTAAACGTTCACACCACTCCTGCATCTTAGAAGACACCTGGCTCTTCTCTTTATTTTGCGAACAGGTTGATCCTGCAGGACAAACTTTAAAAGCCGACAATTTGCCTTACCTCTACGATGCTTTTTAAATCTTGCACGTAAGTCCTTTCGGTCTCCAGAATCTCCTGCACAACTCTGTCCACATAGAGCAGCTTGGGGCTGGTGGCTGATTCTGCCCCCGTTTTGGTCGTCCCGTTGGTTTCCACTCTGTGCTGGGCCCGGGGCTGCCTCTCACTGCCCTGGTCCGTGTGCTGTTGCCCGGCTGCACCGTCCCTCGGCAGCTCGCTGCTGGAAAACGGCCTGGCTGGCATCAGCTCCAGCTTTATGGCCCCTGCTTCCTTATCCTGGGGAAACAAGCCCAAGTGGCTGTTTGAAACTAAGGTCATTCTGCTGCCAAAGGAACCATGGCTGTCCCGGGAGGAGGCCGAGGACGACGTGGAGCCAAAGCTGACCGGGCGGTCGCTGTCGGAAAGCTCCATGGCTTTCCGTGCTTGGGAGCAGCAGGAGGGCCTGGCTGTGGTTTTGGGATCTGGAGCTTGTGTTAGAGCTGATGGCACTTCAAGACGCAACTGGTGCACATCTATACACATGAAAAAAAAATAAATAAGAAAAAGGACAAGATAAGCAAGGTAGGCAAGTATTTTAAAATTTTATCAACCAGAAAGTTTAAAGGCGGTTAAAACCTAGCTCCATCTACGCGGTCAAAAGCAAAAAGGTAGCAAGTTAGGTATAGACGGAAATGTAAAGATACCCATGGGACGCTGAGTTGCAGAGTTGGAGTTTCTAAAGCGTCACATGGAAATGCATCAGAATCAGAGTCTCCGGCACTACCTCGGACCTACTGAACGTCAGTCTGCGTTTTACCAAGACGCCAATGCCACGTGCACACACTTTAAAGTTCGAGAAGCACTGCATCCACGGCCTCAAAGTGTGAGCACCTGGGATGACTAATAAAGCAGATTAGTCCAGATTTACTAAATCAAGGCTCAGGGCTCAGGGCCCAAGGAATCTAGAGCGTTAACAAGCACCACAGGTGATGCTTACGTATGTAAAACACATCCTACGTGATTCTTATGGTAGTTTGAGAAGCACTGTTTTAGATTTTAAGTGTTCCACTATAATTCCACAAAATTTTAAGCTACCAACCTGGAAGCACTACTACTTAACGACGCTGACAGTTTTACACTTTACTTGTACACAGCATTGAAGAAAGTGTCACATGGACAATAATTTTCTAATGCTGGGTAAGAAAACCCAACATATTGAGACTCACATCCCCGTTAAAACTTAACCATCCCATCAGAACATTTCTCTAAATCTGTTCTTGAAAGCTGGCATTCCATTTGCGGTATACATGGAGTTAGGCTGTTACGGAGTATATTTGATGAACTACACGTTCTGCACGCAGAGTTCAATACCATGACAGTGTGACCATGCGATTAAATAACAGCACTTAAATCTTGGGTCCAAAAAAGACCTTTCATGGACTTTAAACTTGCAGAAGCTATTTTGGTGAAACACACAAAGTTCCAATCTTCTTCATTTGAAAGGCAGGGTCCACACTGTATCCCCCTAGCAATGCTATCCCAGGTTTACAGAAACAAAATGCCTCGCAATAAAGAGAGTGATTAGTGAGGAAATTTGTTTCATTTCAAAATCCACCAAAATCCATGTTTATAGGTCTTGTTAGAAAAATAAGAGAGTGAAACTTAGGTATGGAAGGTTCTAATAAGACAAATACAATAATAAGAATATAGACTAATGATCGTCTTTTCAAAAGGAACATGAATTTGGTTTGACTCGATAATAAAGCTCATCAAACAGCTGGTACCAATATTTCTAAAATAAAAAAGAACCCATCAAGTCTATATCCTTCAACATCCAGACTTTTTCTAGATAGTTTATATTCATGGTAAATATTTGTGCAAGATTATACTGCAATTATTAAAATTATGAATATCAGATAAAGGAACTAATGGGTCAACAAGAAGGAATGGTAAGAAACGTGCAGAAAATCAGTAGATTACCAGCATAACCACTACCACATGGTATATTTGCCCCCAATTTTTAAAGCTTTTGCAATATTCTTTCTGCTTGCTCTGTAACAGCTTTATGGCCTATAAAACATGGATTGGTTATAGTAGTTAAAATGCACTTGTGCTGAAAATCCAGATCCAACTTGAGTGTTGGAAGAATCCAAGAAGCAGCCAGGCATTTAGGTATGTTTGCAGCAAAGGATGCTTACCCATGTTTGGGATTGGTGTTAAGAAAGTCCTGGGCAGTTCAAATTAGGAGCAAACACACAATGGCATCCATCACAACCATAACCATGAAGTTGATGTCACTTTCAGGAACGGGCACTAACTTATATAAGTATATAAGGGTTCTTTAAGGTCCCAATGGGCGAATGAGGCTATGAATTAGGACCAAACATAAGTTGGATGTACTACTCTATATGAAAGAGCATCTGGAAAGGTCTAGATCATCTATTCCCCATAGACTTGGATACACTGGTCTCCAGGACAACTTCTGATTTTCCGACCAGATGAGAATCAACCTTCTCTCCAGTAGAGAAAACCATATTTGACAGTAACATCACTGTGGGCAAATATTCATTATCAGGATGGTGAAAAATGAACACAACAGAGAGACTCATTTCTTTACTTAGTTTCACTCCAAGTTAGCCAGCCAATATTGGGACCGAGGGATTAAAGAGGAACAAAAAATTGCCAGATGTTTTAGAGGAGTCCATGTTGGGCTGCTAGGGCTGATAGTGCCTTTTATACTTTCAAAGGCTGGAGAGAGTGGGATATGATACTCGGGTCAACAGGCATCCCTTCATGGATGAATCTTATATACCAGCATCAGTTGGACCCGGTTCCAAGGAAGGCTCCATATGTTCCAATACCAGGTCTTGTGCTCTAGGCCACTGGACCAGCCAATTCAGAGTGCCAACTGAATAGAATAAAATTGAATATTTGAGATATTTGGTATCTCTAGTATTTAGCCAATTTGGGGCTTTCTGCCCCAAATGAAATACTTTCCAAAACTGCCAATGACAGAAGTGAAACATTTAAAGCTAGGTCATATAATGGCATATAATAGGGGACTGCATTTGTTAATGGATAACATTTTTTATGTTGATTATATAGATAATTATAGTTTTCTCACATAAGGAAATGTACCTCATAAAAACTGTCTAGTCTTGTTCTCACCTCCTTCAAAATAATTTAAGATTTCCACTCTGTCTGGCCTATTCTTCCTAATACAATTCATCAATTATTAATATTTATCTCTAGAGCTGCACTGTTCAACACAGTAGCCATATGTGACTACTGAGCACTTGAAATGCAACTCATTCAAACTGAGATGTGCTCTAGTGTAAAATATACACCAGCTTTCAAAGATGTAGCATGAAACAAATAAGTGTAAAATACTTCACTAATAATTTTTATATTAATTATATGTTGAAATCATACTTTGGAATAGTGGGTTAAATAAAAGATCTTCTTAAAATTATTTTCACTGGTTTCATCTTACTTTTTAAAATGTGGCTACTAGAAAATTAAAAAATATATACGTGTCTTGCATTGTATTTCAGTTGGACAATGCTGATCTAGAAATCTTCTAGATAATTATATTATACTGTAAGATTTAAACTTAATTCCTTATCAATCTTTATTCCAATAATAGTGAATGAAGAGGTGAATACAATTTGAAGTTTATCTTTTTTTTACTCCATTCGTTAATATACAATATCGTTATGAGTTAGCGAAGACAGAATTGGGAGACAAGGGCTGTGTACTGGATATTGGGGTAGCTGGCTTCCCATGATAAACTGAAACACAAGAAAGAAAATTGTAGAGCAAGAAAGCTTTATCCGGGACTCCCCTGGTGGCACAGTGGTTGAGAATCCGCCTGCCAACGCAGGGGACACAGGTTCGAGCCCTGGTCCGGGAAGATCCCACATGCTGCAGAGCAACTAAGCCCGTGCGCCATAACTACTGAGCCTGCCCTCTAGAGCCTGCAAGCCACGACTACTGAAACCCACACGTCTAGAGCCCGTGCTCCACAACAAGAGAAGCCACTGCAATGAGAAGCCCGTGCACCGCAATGAAGAGTAGCCCCCGCTGGCCACAACTGGAGAAGGCCCATGCACAGCAATGAAGACCCAACGCAGCCAAAAATAAATAAATAAATAAATGAATTAAAAAAAAAAAAAGAAAGAAAGCTTTATCCTCGCCTTGAGTGAAAGATGTTGGTGATTGTGTTAACATTTGGGTAACTTGCTGCTTTGCTTTGCTCTCCTTCTCAAAACCTCTCTTTTTCTTACCAGACCTCAAACACAGGACTAATAATATAGCAACTTCTGAGAACTTGCCAATCATTGCTAATGGCCCATGTTAGGGGATCTTTTGACCATGAATACCCCAAAGTAAGCTGATTTTCCCGCCTTGAGGGTCTTGGTCCTTCTGACCCTTGGCAAACCTGGAGGTGGTGATGGCAGAAGCACGTGTATAGGGGCCTTGATTCTTACAAATAGGAGTACTGTAGCTTAAAAGCCATCAAAATAAAGACATTCCTTCTTGTCCCATTCTCAATAAAAAGAACAATATGGCTGTACGGCTCCCATGTAGATAACTTTCACACATCTTACTTCATGACAAGCCTCTCTAATTTTATTCTAGGCAAAAGAGCTTGAATTCCTTGGCTTTTCTTTGTTTGCTCTTCAAACGTCCACTATTTTAATTGCCCTCCTTTGGAATGTCCCTGTCAGAATCAAAAGTAGCACTTCTTGGCTCTAACTTGCCTCTGAGGCTGATTCAGGGGTGAAGCAGAACTTTCATTGGCAGGAAATGTCCATGCTTCTCTGACCATGTTTACAAGTCGAAGGGGAGACTGATGGGGTCACAGCCGACCACACCCTGTCACAACCCGAAGGAGAGCTTTACAACGCAAGGCAAAACTATATGCACAGGACTTCCCTGGTGGCGCAGTGGTTACGAATCCGCCTGCCAATGCAGGGGACACGGGTTCGAGCCCTGGTCTGGGAAGATCACACGTGCTGCAGAGCAACTAAGTCCATGCGTCACAACTACTGAGCCTGCGCTCTAGAGCCCAAGAGCCACAACTACTGAGCACACGTGCCACAACTACTGAAGCCCGTGTGCCTAGAGCCCGTGCTCCGCAGCACGAGAAGCCCGTGCACCACAATGAAGAGTAGCCCCCACTCGCTGCAACTAGAGAAAGCCCGCACACAGCAATGAAGACCCAATGCAGCCAAAAATAGATGAATGAATGAATGAATTAATTAATTAAAAAAAAAACTATATGCACAGTTGGGAGGAGGAGTGATCAGGATTTCCAAATTCTGCTCATTGCTATTCTAGACTTCAAATACCTAATTGGAGTTCCTTGGCAGGACAGTCATGGACATCAAGAGAATGCATAGTGCTCAGGACCAGTGAATAACTAAAATTATGTCGTTCCTTATTACACTCTCTGTGAAGAGGAGGAAATAGAGGGACTAAAGTATAAGCAAGAAGTTATTCTATCAGCCAGCAAAGTTCATTTAATATAGAGCCAGTCTTTGGTAGAGTCTCAAAGCTGTAAACTGACTTGATGATTCAAAAAACAAACTTTTTTTTTTTTTTTTTTTTTTTTTTGCAGTACGCGGGCCTCTCACTGTTGTGGCCTCTCCCGTTGCGGAGCACAGGCTCCGGATGCGCAGGCCCAGCAGCCATGGCTCACAGGCCCAGCCACTCCATGGCATGTGGGATCTTCCCGGACCGGGGCACAAACCCGTGTCCCCTGCATCGGCAGGTGGACTCTCAACCACTGCACCACAAGGGAAGCCCCAAAAACAAACTTTTGAGTCAAAGTTATAAAGATATTCATTTATATATTTCAAAGACAACACCAACTATTTGAGGAGTTCTCCTCTACACATCTCTGGGTTAATAGTGAAGGGCTCAGTAGATAAAAGCTACCAGATATCAACCTCTTGGTTTTCTAAAATACCAACATGATTCTTGTATGAATGGTAAGTCCAAGGCTACAATTACACGTTTTTGCTCAGAGTTTTCAATCCAAGGAACATGATTTTCATTTTTATTTGTAGCTGTTTGGTAATGAAGAAGTAAAAAAATCTTCTTACCATGTTAATTTCTTAGTTTTGACCAGTGTACTCTGGTAATGCAAGATGTTAACACTGGGGGAAGCTGGATGAAGGGTGTACGGAAACACTTAACTATCTTGGCAAATTTTCTGTAAATTAAAAAATTTTCCAAAATAAATAATTTTAAAAAGTCTTGTTACCATTGAAGAATCAGTAAAGCAAAAATTTGGACAAGAAGATCAAGGATAGGAAAAGCTGCTTTGCAAAAATGCTTTTGTTCAAACAAGAGCTGAGGGGTTGAAAGAGAATCAAAGATTTCTTTGGGCTGTAAAGTCTGATACTAAATATTCAGATTATTTCCTAACTGGTTCCTATCCAGTCAGTGAAAACTAAGAGGTACAATGGCTCCTGCAGTTGAGTAGGGATTGAGTTAGATAGCCCTAATTAATGCAGCTAATATATTAGCTAAATTGCCTTAGCTAAGGTGGTGGCTCCAGAATTTCTATTGAGGTCACAGGCATGTCAGTTTGGTTAAAAGAGGACCTAAGGGAATTCCCTTAAGGCTCTTCATGTAAATACAGCTTTTTTTTACTTTTACTATCTGCTTTTTGGAGGTGATTTGGTGTGGGAGGTGAAGGAGATTATGGGGTGGGGATAAAGCTACTCTGTGGGTTGCTATCGCTTTCAGGGGGATGGGTAGTTGTCCACCAAAACCCACTCTCCCTTCTTCTTTAGTGAGTAGAGTTTCAGCTGAGCACACTTCCCAGCCTCCTGTCATTAGATGTGGCCATGTGGTCAAGTTCTCACCTTGTGGAAAAGATATATGTCCCTCTGGGGGTCCACTTTTCAAGCATCAGACACAGGTCCTCCTACTTTAGTCCCTCTATTTCCTCCTCTTCACAGAGAGTGTAATAAGGAACTACATAATTTTAGTTATTCACTGGTCCTGAGCACTATACATTCCCTTGATGTCTACGACTGTCCTGCTGAGGAACTTCAACTAGGTATTTGAAGTCTAGAATAGCAATGAGCAGAATTTGGAAATCCTGATCACTCCTCCTCCCAGCTGTGCATATAGTTTTCTTAAAATTAATTAATTAATTAATTAATTCATCTATTTTTGGCTGCATTGGGTCTTCATTGCTGTGTGTGGGCTTTCTCTAGTTGCAGTGAGTGGGGGCTACTCTTCATTGTGGTGCACGGGCTCTAGGCACGCAGGCTTCAGTAGTTGTGGCAGGCGGGCTCAGTAGTTGTGGCTCTTGGGCTCTAGAGTGCAGGCTCAGTAGTTGTGACGCATGGACTTAGTTGCTCTGCAGCATGTGTGATCTTCCCAGACCAGGGCTTGAACCCGTGTCCCCTGTATTGGCAGGCGGATTCTTAACTACTGCGCCACCAGGGACGTCCTGTGCACATAGTTTTGCCTTGCGTTGTAAAGAATGTGTCCTCAGACACATTCTTCCCCCTTCTCATGGGCACCCAGATGTGGCAGGGATCTTTGCCTGAACCATGAACATGACACCAATGCCCTACAGTATGGCAGAGCACGAAGACAGAAGGGCCTTGCAATAACTGGGTCTGGATGTGCCCTGAGCCACCCCATTAAAAAGTCTGGTTATCCTGAAGCTGATGTGCTGTGGAGAAACCATGTGGTGAGACCCCATTGATATGCAGAGAGAAGCTGAAGGGATGCTGGCTGATCTGGCCCCTGCTGTCTGAGAGTTTCCAGCTCAGGCACCAGATGAGTGAGAGAGCAGCCTCTGAGATGACCCCAGCCCTGTCACGTCTGACCGCAGCACTGGGAGACTCTGAGCCAGACCCACCTCAAAGAGCCTCGCCTGAACTCCCGGCTCACAGAAACCTTGAGAGATTAGAAATGATTGTCGTTGTTCCAAACCACTAGGTTCTGAAGTGATTTGTAATGCAACAAGAGATAACCAGAACAGCCTCTGTTATAACAGATCCGCCTTACCGTGATATGCCAGTGCTTTAACTTTCTGTCAAAATTATCCTTAAAAAACAAAACAAAACACGTACCCCTTCCCCCTCACACAAAGCCTCACAGTTCATTCACATGTGTCATTACCTTTAGAACATTTTAGAGATGGGAATAAAGATAGAGAGGTTAGGTAACATCATGCTCAAACCTGAACAGTGAATCAGAGACTATGGTTTCTGATTTCTAGTCCATTATTTCTTATACTTGGCTATAGATTCATACAAGAGGGCAGAAAAAGAGCTCAGAGATTAGGAAATGAAGCACTAAGCATAAGCTACTTGTATTAAGTGCATGATACCAATGTGCCAATAGCGTGTGTGTGGGAAGGAATGAGTATGTGCCCACCTGTGTGTGCAGAAAGAGCTCAGAGGACCAGCCAGAAATCAAGTTATGACATAACAGTTTCTCCTTCAGAGGATTTGCATTTGTGCCCTGGCTCTGTACCACGGAGGTTTGTATTGCAATCTTTGAGTCTCTGGTTTCCTCACGCATAAGAGAGGCAGCTGGACTAGATGACTTTCCCGGGCCATCCAACGGTGGGGATGCAGCTCCTACTCTGAAATCCACACCAAGTCACTGGCTGCCACATCTGCATGGCCCATTCCTAGCTGGAATCACAGGACAAGCAGTAACCACAAAATAGCGATCTTCTTCTCTATTCTACTAATGCCAGGTCTTAGATGATGAAACATATATCACTGACTTTGCCAAAGACTAAAAAACGTCTATTTTTAATTCAGATTAAATCATAATCTATGCTCCAGCTTCCTTCCTGTCCGTGTGGAAATTTCAGTCTCAAGGCAGTAACGAAACAATGATAGCTACACACACAGGCTCCATCTGCATTGAGCACGCTCAGTTCCCAAAACATCTCTGCACACTTGAGAGGGAGGATTAGGCTAAATAACAGTTCTTAAAGAAAAAGGAGGAGGAAGAAGAGGAGAAATCCGAATAACTAACACTAACGCTAATAATAGCAATCTGAGAAAGTAAACCATCCATAAAGTGCAGTAAACATCTTCTCAGAGAAACAAAGAGGAGGAAGAGAATTCCGTGTCTAACAATAGAGATCCATCTAGAAAGTACAATACAAAACTATTAAGTGTCATGCCCTTTCAAATCCTTAAATGTGTAGAAAATGGTCATAATATACAGCTGAGTAATATGGGTGGTTTACAAAACATAGGCACCATGTGATCCCAATTTTGAATTTAAAATACTACTTATTTATTATCCACATGAGAAAAAAGATTGAGAGGATATAGAATAAAATACGGACACTGGTTTTACCAAATAGGAGAATGGATGATTTTTCTTTTGATATTTATCTGTAAATATCACTTTTCCTCAATAAGCGTATCACTTTTAGAATCTGAAGAAGTTATTTAAAGAAATTAAAAATCACAACCTCGGTTGGTATCAAATATTTAAATATTTTACATTAAAATAAGTGATTTTATGTTCAAAGTGATTAATGAAAAGGAATGCCAAATATATACATCTTCTCTAAAATATATTAGTAACGCTAAATTAAAATAATTTTAAAACAACCAAAAAATCAGATTCTAATGTGCAACAGCACTGACTACGATCCATGCCCTTTTCTCTCCAATTATTCCTGCTAACAAAAGGATTTCTTACCAACAAACACTCAACATGGAAACTGCATTGACTTAGTCAACTTTGGTTACCGCCAGACTCAGGCTAAGTTTCATCACTACGGTTGCTAAGCATAAAATTTGCAAACATTGATTTTGTTCCCCCCGCTTAGCCTGCATGAACCTCATAAAGGAAGCACATGAAAGTACTCAGCAGTCGCTGCACGAACAGTTAGGGGTTTAGTTTTCTCCCCAGCGTCACCCACATCAGCTCTCTAATTTCAACCTAACTTTAAGGGAAGATCAAATCCAAACCAAAACAAGGCAAACACCCTTGAAGGCAGACCGCAGTTCAGACGGAGGAAGAAAAATCACCTTCTGGACTAATTCCATTGCTGGAGAACTCTTTTCAGTACCTCGCGTTCGTAACAGAACAGTTGTAATATATGCAAGCAAGCTGCCGGCCCTGCGCAGTGTGGTGGAGAAAACCCCTGCGACAGTTTCTCACCAAGGCTGATGGGCTCGGCTGCTCCAGGGGGAAGGACCGAGGGTGTGGGGCATGGGTTCCCCGGGCACAGCCACATTTGCACCTACCTGGGCTCTACCCAGGCTGAGCCGCATTGTCTGCCTTCAGCTGATGCAGTGACCTCACCGGGAGCTCAGTCAGGTAAAACCAGAAGCCTTTACTAGTCTGTGCAGCTCCTTCCGTAGAAATATTGCATGAGTCAGCTTTTATCTCTCAAAACCCAACACACAAAGGCTTTACAAAAACCTGATTGGCAACTTTCTCCCTGCCTTTTTCCCCCTGGTGTGCAGACCACAGACTTCAGCATCACTAAGAGCCTTAAATGAAACATGACATCATTCAGCTGAGAAACAGGACAATAGACACCACTGTGGGTAACTTGAAAATGCACACTTCGCTGAGCAACACCCTGCGACTGCCATTCTTTTGTGAACATCAAATACAACCCACACTCGCCTACAGCTGCTTGGGCTCTACCTTCCTGGCTCTGGCCACGGTTCTCATTAAACTCCACAAAAGCGGCAAGGTCTCAGAGCTCTCATATTTTCAAGTTCACTTCCCGAACTTTGTTTCAAAGGAAAGGGACACATCTTTTGCATAAGTTTTAAAGTGAAGTTTGGGGGTGGGGTGGAGAATAACACACAGTTGAAGGAAGTCTGAATCCTTAGTTTCCTTTAATGAGACAATTAATATAGTTTTAAGTACCTGAAGTTACACAAGAATACATTTAAGCTTGAGTATTTTAAAAACAGTATTGAAAAATCTATCTGAAGACAAATACCTAAAATGTAAACTTAAGGCATTTCTTAGGAAAACAGTTTAGTTCTGTGACTTTATATTCATAAATACTAAGTAGTGGGCTTCCCTGGTGGTGCAGTGGTTAAGAACCCGCCTGACAGTGCAGGGGACATGGGTTCGAGCCCTGGTCCCGGAAGATCCCACATGCCGCAGAGCAACTAAGCCCGTGCGCCACAATTACTGAGCCCGCGTGCCACAACTACTGAAGCCCACTTGCCTAGGGCCCGTGCTCCACAACAAGAGAAGCCACTGCAATGAGAAGCCTGAGCACCGCAACGAAGGGTAGTCCCGCTCGCCACAACTAGAGAAAGGTGGCACACAGCAACAAAGACCCAATGCAGCCAAAAATAAATAAATAATAAATAAATTAATTAATTAAAAAATACTAAGGAGTAAAGACAGAATGATCTTACTCCCACACTTTGGTTGGAGAGACCTTCAAATTATATTGGGTTTCCATTTCCCTAAGGCTACCTGTCCTTCTTAAAATGCTATATCTATTTTTATATCAAGATTCAAAAGGTTCTTATTTGAGAAAGATATTGAGTTCTTCAGATGAAGGTCTTCAGGAGTACAAAAATATTCTTGAAAACTGATACCACTGCATCATGGAGCTAAAACTCAAAGTATGGGGCTTCCCTGGTGGCACAGTGGCTGAGAGTCCGCCTGCCAATGCAAGGGACACGGGTTCGTGCCCTGGTCCGGGAAGATCCCACATGCCACAGAGCAGCTGGGCCCGTGAGCCATGGATGCTGAGCCTGCGCGTCCAGAGCCTGTGCTCCGCAACGGGAGAGGCCACAACAGTGAGAGGCCTGCGTACCGCAAAAAACAAAACAAACAAAAAACCCTCAAAGTATGGATTATGCCCATGTATAGGCACCTAAAAGTAAACTATTTCAGAGGATCAAAATCCTTTAAATAGAAGTTCCGTTTAAAGCGTTCACTGGTGGTTATGGAAAATAACATTAGCCGATCATCTTTAATACAGCTATTTCTATCATGCCTATTAAGTGATTTTAAACTAACAACATAGTAGGATAATTTGTTTTAATGCCTATTTCCTTTCAAATAAGGCTGAACATAGGCGGGGCAACATCAGTGGGCCATTTTGGTGGAAATTTATCAATCAGTTCAGAAGACAACTTGTGTCTCCCCCACAAAACTCACCAGTTTGATGGAAATCACTAAGTCACAGATGCTGACAAGGCAGTTTAAGAGGAAGGGCCCTCGCTGGGCTGTGGGGACTCTCTTATCCTCTGTTCTGTCCTCCTCAGCGATCTCTCCTGCCCTCCAAAATGACGCTCCCCAGACCCGTGTCCAAGTCCTCCATTTCTGCTGAACTAAGAGTCCGGTCAGATCTCATGAGCCCCATCTAATCTTCCACCACCACTCCAGCCCCCTGCTCTCTCCATTTGTTAAACGACTGTTTATTACACTTAGAGTAAGTGTCACGTGGTCTTATATTTATTTTCTAATCGTCTCTTTCCTCCCCTGGATTATTAGCTTGGGGAGCAGGGACCCTTCCGATGCTGTAGATTTGATATTCAAGTGGAAGACACAAAGATTTAAATTCTGTGACGGGGTGGTATATACAGAGGCCCTTGGCTTCTTTATTTTGGCCACGCCACGCAGCACGTGCGGATCTTTGTTCTCTGACCGGGAATCAAACCCACGCCCCTTGCAGTGGAAGCGTAGAGTCTTAACCACTGGACTGCCAGGGAATTCCCTCTTGGCTTCTTACTGACTCATTTGCTTCCTGTACATATCTGCAGATGACAAGTTAACTCCTTTATCTTCCAATAAAATTTTATTGTACTTGGATTTTTTTTGTGTGTGTGTGTGTGGCCAAGAAACGTTATTTTTAAAAAGCCATTTCTGAGAGATGCTGTGTACATTACAAGTGAACAAAAATAGCAAAGCTACTTTGAGCGTAGCTGCTGGGCAGTCTGTAACTTCCACATTGGACAAGTGACTTAGCTTCAAGGGCAGCTTTGAAGTGACAGCACAGGCCATATATGTCCCACGAGTCAGTCATTTGTTCACCTGTGATTACTGCTTTAGCAAAATCATCAACTTGTATGAGTAAAGACCTTTCAGATCACTTGCAAGGGACCACCCTATACTGCATCCACAAACATGGAGGTTCATAGAATTCTGAATCTAGTTTTTTTTTTTTTTTAATTTTAAGCTTTTGCAGAGCCCGGAACACACACACACACACACACACACACACACACACACACACATTTTGTCTTTATATTTATCCCAGCACCAAGCATCGTTGATCCTCTGAATCTGCAGGTTCCACATTCACGGATTCAACCAACTGCAGATGGAAAATATTCCAAAAGAAATATTTCCAGATAGTTCCAAGAAACAAAACTTGAATGTGCTGTGCACTGGCAACTTCATAACATTTACGTTGTATTTACAATTATTCACATAGAATTTATATCGTATTAGGTATTATACATAATCTAGAGATGATTTAAAGTATACAGGAGGATGTGTGTAGGTTATTTGCAAATACTACGCTGTTTTATAGAAGAGACGAGCATCAGGTAGATTTGGTTGCTGAATGAGTTAACAGATGGGTAGTGCATAGGGCCTAGGAGGGATAATACAGACACAGAAGAGCAGAGAGGAAAGGAAAGGGAGGAGAAAGTTACATTTCTTGCGCAACATTCAAGGTTCTTTCCCGCCAGAGAGCAGGGGAGCTCTTCAGTGTTTTCTTCAGGCCTCTCATCGCCCCAGCTCAGCTCTGCGATGGCTTTGCTCTCCAGGCCCTCCCATCTCATCCCACACATGGGTTACCCTGGGCCATTTGCAGGTCTTGCAGGTGCCCTGCTGTCTTGCTACTGGACTTTCGTGCATGCAGCAAAATCCATCCCAAGACATGTAAAAGGAACAAATACTAGTGCCGCTTCTGGCTGCATATTTTATTTGCCAATATTAATGGGAGCTGAAAAGATTGTTTTTGCTCAGCAAAATCCCTTTTTAAATGATAGTGAGATTGGCCACAGATAAATGCACATTTATGCCTTGTTAGGTGGAAAAGACACTCTCACTGGAGCGCAGCTCTTGTTAATTCCCTCACAACACTGGTTACAGGAAGCACAGGAGCTATTCACAGTGTCCTCGCCAGGAGTGGGAGACCAGGGGTAAAAGAGCAGCACCCACAGGACGTGCCTGCAGCCAGCAGGACACAAACCAGCCATCGAGTCAACTGCAGGCCAGTCTTGTGGCCTAACTGGAGGAAGACCAGAAAGCCCTGCCATTGAAAAAATCCCTTCCCGGAAATCTGCCATAGGGCCTGCAAGTCCACTATGAGAAATCAATTCTTTTTGGTTTAAGGTAAAAGTCATCAGTTAAAATGCGAATATCCCCTGGGAAGGGTTATGGAGTCACTGCCACAGTGGTGTGGTCCACCTGAGCCTCCTTCTGAAGGTTCACAGGGTGCTTAGGAAGGAGGTGGGAATGGGGTCGTGTGGCAGGGCTGTGAGGCTGCGGAGAGAAGCACAGATAACATGCAGCTCTGGGGCTTAGCACGGTCTGACCTAACGGACAGACTTGGCTGACTCTGCAGCCAGGCAACAGCTCCAAGCAGCTGGGCAACGAAGGATGAAAGAATGGCCCAGAGAAAGGAAGGAGGGCAAAGGCATGCATACATTTTTCAGATTCAAGGAAAGATTTTGCTTTATATCATCCAGGTAAGGCAGATTTAGACAATCATCTTACATTTTCAGATGCAAAGGTGCTAGAAGTTATAAGGGGTATTTCAAGTCACGACTAATATTTTATATATGGAGCATAACAATTTAAAGGCTGGAGCAGCGGGGTCAGGGGAGGGAACTGTTTATTTTGTGGTTTAAGATATTGCCACTGTGACACATTTCCCAATACAAATGGTAAAACCAACTGTTTTCTAATGCACAGGCCACTGACGAAACACTTTTTTTTTTTAGTCTGTTAGAACTTTTTTCTTTGAAAGATAAAAGCATGAGATTACATTTTCTAAGCGCATGCCACAGAATAAAACTAAACATTAAAGTCAGTTGCATGCCAGGAGGTGTCACACATCCCACTGTCCCATTGATGTCCCTTAGGAGGACACGGTGACCTTCCTCCTGAAAGTGAGGTATCATGTACTAACACCCATCTGCACTGCAGTCTTTGTTTATTAAAAATCTCTATACACTATTCCAGACTACTCTCAATCCAGAAAATGTCACCAGCTATAAACTGCCTTGCTATTGTTATATAAACCAAACCATATACTTTGCTAAACAAACAAAAGAGCTAATCTGTTTTTTTCTTTCTCAAGGACTATTTTCAAAGTGAAATAATTTTAATGATAAGCGACTTTGTCTTCACAAATTTAAGAAGTGTTTACTCTCAGCAAAAGACACAGGTTTAAGGCAGACACAAGCCCTCAAGTCTAGGAGATAGTAAAAGAAAGGAGTATTATTTTTTGTTAGTCCTGGAGTATTGACTCTAAGAGAGGAAACCAAACAATAAATAACCAATAGTTACCAGTATTCAAATTATCCAACTGAAAATATAATTCCTCATCCCCCATTGCATGAAAATGTTAGTATCGAGACATAATGGTAAGAACTTTAGAAAACAAACCCACAAATTCACAACACTTTTTCACGGCTCAACCTTACCTTGCCAATCAAGTCACGATTTAACCTCTCCATCATATACCACTCTGCCGTGAAAACCACTGAGACTGCCTGGAAGGGTACACATCCTGGGGACTCTAAAATTGTGCTGTTTCAGGAGGTCCTCCGTGGGCTCACTCTATCTCTGTGATAGTCAGTAGCTCTGTTTTTCATGCTGTTTTTTTATTAGGATATTTTGGTCTTTACAGTCCAGAGACGATGAAATCAAGTCTTAGTTATTTCTGAACTGAACAATTTTTAGACATCAAGCAAGCAATATGTTACAAATAGTCTTTTGCTTTCAATACTAGATCAGTCCCATCTTTAAGGACACCATGGGAGGACTCGCTGTGCTAAAAGCACAATGAGCTAATTATCCCTCTAAGAATGCAGTCTGTTTCCAGACACATTTTTCTCCAGGAGATAACACACATCTAATCCATTCATAACTAAAGGCATTCAACACAATCTATACTTTGGAAAACACTCTTTAAAAAAATGTACTTGAACTTGTAGAAGGGGCTTGGAGACTCTTTTGAAATCCTGCAGCAGTATTTTCCAAAATAATCATTAAAACAAGAATCTATTATAGTTTCAGGGTGACAACCATGGAGGTTCATAACCCTTATGCCAGCTTGCACAAAACCATTTCACATCCTGGCAGGGGAGAGAGACAGCCCCCTTGGCCAGCCTTCTCCCCACAGCTCCGAGAGGATGGAGTGATGGGGAGGGCTCAGCTCGACCTCTCCAGCTGCATCCCCATCCTGTAGACTCCAAGATGGTGGGTTCAGAGAGACAGTTATCAAAAGTAGCGGTGGTGGGCTTCCCTGGTGGCGCGGTGGTTGAGAATCTGCCTGCTAATGCAGGGGACACGGGTTTGAGCCCTGGTCTGGGAGGATCCTACGTGCCGCAGAGCAACGAGGCCCGTGAGCCACAACTACTGAGCCTGCGCGTCTGGAGCCTGTGCTCCGCAACAAGAGAGGCCGCGATAGTGAGAGGCCCGTGCACCGCGATGAAGAGTGGCCCTCGCTTGCCGCAACTAGAGAAAGCCCGCACACAGAAACGAAGACCCAACACAGCAAAAAATAATAATTAATTAATAAACTCCTACCCCCAACATCTAAAAAAAAAAAAAAAAGTAGCAGTGGTAAGGATGTAAGCTTGCGGAGGAAACACAGACAAGCCACCCAGAGTGGCTGTGAATCAGTCCCTGAACTTGTTCTGAATTTTCCCTCCAGCAACCGCCATCCTTTAGAATCACCACCATCAGTCTTCTTCCTCCAATCTCAAGGCTACCTTCAATGTCACAGTGGCTGACAGCTGAACCTCCAGGTGCGTATGACCTGAGAGCAAATGGATTCATCCCAGGGGGGAGGCTATCTAATTTCTAGAACTGAAGTGGGGGGGGTTGGAGCTTCTATTCGTTTGGTCTCCTTAAACTATTCGCAAGAACAACCCCATTCAGGCAGAAATTTGTAAAAGGTCAAATACAGACCCCACTCCAGGAAAGCAGAACTTATTCCTCTCTAAAGGACTTAGTACTTTCTAGGTTTTTTTTTTTTTTTAAACCAAAGAAGGCAATGAGGCTGCCGCCTTTGTTACGGTATTACAGCGGTCTTAAATACCCGTCTGTTGCCATGTGTCCTGGTCTTTGCCTTTCAGAACTTTGGCACACACAGCAACGGCCTGCTGAGCTTCTCCCTTCACACCTTCCCTCTACTTTATTTATTTATTTATTTTTAAATTTATTTATTTATTTATTTTTGGCTGCATTGGGTCTTCGTTGCTGCGTGCAGGCTTCCTCTAGTTGCAGCGAGCGGGGGCTACTCTTCATTGCAGTGCGCAGCCTTCTCCATGCGGTGGCTTCTCTTGTTGTGAAGCACAGGCTCTAGGCATGTGGGCTTCAGTAGTTGTGGCTCGCGGGTTCAGTAGTTGTGGCTTGCGGGCTCTAGAGCACAGGCTCAGTAGTTGTGGCACACAGGCTTAGTTGCTCCGCAGCATGTGGGATCTTCCTGGACCAGGGCTCCAACCCGTGTCCCCTGCATTGGCAGGCAGATTCTTAACCACTGTGCCACCAGGGAAGTCCCCTTCCCTCTACTCTAACTAAGAGCAACCACCCGTAACTCAGCCTTGCTAACCGGGTGCCTAGTTAACAGGTTCCGTGCTGGGCTCAGTGAACGGACATGGCTTTGCCTTCTGGAAGCTCCTGTCCAGCGGGACTGCACAAGCATCAGAGAAATCATGACAAGCGTGACGAGTGTGACGAAGCAACAGCTCAGATGTAACAAGAACTATATCCGTAAGCATTTGCCCTGTTTTCCTAAACTGTCTCCCCCCGTTTTCAAACTGCCCGTCTAGTAATACGGAAAGTGGATAGTAACTTCACACTGACAGTCACATCAAGCTGATTGAGGTTGCCTGCACTTATATTTCCTTTTCAGTCTTAGAGATCGAGCGCTGCTGGACTCACCTTTCATCTTAGGTTTAATTACTTGGTATCCAAACTGAGAGCCAAACTTGCTAAGAGTTTTTGTGCGTCTAAACACTTGCCTAATTCCCAGTTCCCACAGAGGTACATGAAGTAACTTGTTTATGTTAACAGAACAAAGGAAAGGAAATAGGGATGTCTGTTAGCCTACAGGGTTAATCTTAATTAGGCCAAGAAACAAGTGTCACCAAATTTATTTTGGTTTGTTCTGAATAAAAACATTCCAAGTTCTTTATAAGTAGATGAAAGAAAAAAAGAGAGAAAGAAGGAGAAAAAGCCCAAACATTTATACGAGCTGCCGGAAAGGTGGGATGATGGGGGAGTTCCTTCACTATCACTGTGATCTAGTTCCTGCCTTTTCTTTAAGGAACATGTATTATTTGTGCAATTAAAGTAGAAGAAATAAAATAAATAAAATTAAAAAATAAAATTAAAAATTTATGTGAAGGCGATTCTCCATATGCAGACCCTTTCCCGCCCCGTCTTTCTCCACACGCCCTGCTCCCTGCTGGCTGGTTCCAGTTGGGTTTGGCTAATGGGAGACACCAGTATTGTGAAGCAGCAGGAGAAGGAAATAGGGGTTTACCTGCCTGCCCCCTGGCTGATGAGGGGTGTGGGGTTTAGCAGTGCCTGCATCCGAGGCAGCCCAGCCTCCATGGTCCCAGCTCTCACTGGGCTCTCCTAACTCCACAGTGTCCCCTTGGCCATCCAGGGTCCCTGTGGTTGTCCCCAAGAATGGTGGTTAAGGCTTCCCGCCATTGCTGCAGTCTCTGGGTACCACACATTCCTTGCTAGCTCCCATGGCCTCACCACCTTCAGTGAAGTAGCCCCTTCATTAAACTCTCCATTTGAACCAGCCGAGCGAATCCAGTTTCTTGCCAGGTCCCTGGCTGATACAATTTCATAGCGACTTCAGACTCTCTGGTCTGAAAAGCTGACAACAGTTTGACTTCACAGGCTTAGGCCTTGGGTTTGACCATAGCTTTTCACTAGGTGGTATACTGCCCAATTTTTAGCCCTTTTTTGATTTACTGGCTGCTTCATTCAGCTCAATGAAATAAACAATTAGAACTTATTCTATGCCAGAAACATATCTTGAATTTGATATCTACTGATATATTTGTTAACTCAACAAATATTTATTGAACAGCTAGTATGTGCCAGGCACTATATAAGCACTAAAGATAAAGCAGTGAAGAAAATGGGTAACAACCAACCCCTGCCTTTATGGAGTTTATTTGTGGGTGGAGGATAGCTGGACTAAATTCCCACAATAACAGTATTTCAATATTGGAAAGGTACTTTGAGGTTTTCTAATCTAACTTCCTATCTGGTGTTTGAATGATCACTTACAATAGCTCACCAAGTATGGCCAGTCTCTGCTAGGAGACTGTTAGCTACCAGATATTTGATCCCTGCTCAGCTAGTACATCAAACTTTGGGCAAGCTAATCTTTATTAGATTTAAAGTAATCTAATCTTTAAAGTCTTTTCTCACATTGAGCTGAAGTTCTTCAAGGACCACTACAGGAAAACACATTTCAGATCACACCTCACCTCCGTTTTGAAGTTCATTAATTTTCTGAGATGCTACCAGGTCTCCCATTCATACCTGCCTCTTCATTTAAGTATCTACTGAGTAAACACCCTAAGTGATTCTGGAGGCAGGGTTCAAGGGGGTGGTAGGGGGAGTCGCCCCTAGTGCTGTGGGGAGCATGGGATCGTGCTGAAAAAAGGCAACACCCCCAGACCGCGTTCTTCAGGCGTCTCAAGATCTTGCTTTTCTGCAGCTTCTACCAAAATGTTTTCAGAATCTCCACAATCCTCATGCCTACTTACCCCTGTAAAAAATACTGAAAAGATACCACTTTGGGGAATGTCCTCTGGGAAAGGAATGTTCTCCCTGCCCCTCCTATGTCAGATTTGTAGATGCAGCAACAACAGTCTGTCCTCAGAGGGCACAGAGTGTGGCCAGGGAGACAGACACTGAGCGATCACACGAACAAGTGATTAATTCTACGTGAGATGTGGACTTTGCAGAGAAGTCACGGTAGGGGGTGGGCTGTGAAAACATGTCCAGGGGGACCAGGGCAGGTTTGGGGTGGTCGGGGAAGGTTCCCCGTGGGAAGGGTGTGTGAACTGACATCTGAAGGCTGAGAAGAAGTTAGCTGGGGGAAGCCAGGCAGACAGAAGAGACCATCCAGATCATTTTACTTCCCAAAAGCGTAGATGGCTGGTGTACTTGGCATTACGCCCATGGTGATCATTCAACCTAGATTTTTCTCTGGACAATCTTGTTTGCCAATATAATATTGCATACCACAATTAATAACTATGTTTACTGTAACTCTGCCCCCTTATTAAAGAATCTTCTAGTTTCCTTCTCTACTCTGGGTGACCCATCTTCTAATCTGCACACATCAGCCTCTCTCTTCTGGGCTTTTCTTTCTCCCCCTCCAGACACTGGGCAGAGCTGCTTGGGCAGTAACCGTGACTGTTCTTGTGCAACCACTTGGACAGGGTGGCTTATAAGGTGTGGTTACAGTAAATCACAACGTAAACTTCTCTGCCCAGCGTTTTCATCTAGGTATAATCAGATGAAAAGGAACATCAAAGGAGCCTGAAGAGGAGAAGCGGTCACAAAAGGACAGCCTGGAGGAGGGGCCGTTCCACTCAGCTGGTGGTGCCACTACTAGGGGACTTAGGGACTGACTGCGCACACGTGAGCCTTGAGTACTTCCCAGGACCACTTAGTCACCTATCTCAGGACACCCAAAGCCAGGGACAAATTCCTGGTGCCAGTGTGGCTCCAAACATAAGACACCTGCTTAGGAGTCTATGCAAATCAGGACATGACAAAATGTAAACCCCAATGAACAAAGCTGCTCTGAGAATACTGGGGTATTAGATTTTTCACAAGGATGGTTGGTTATCATCCTAGTGATGTCACAGTAAAAACCACCCCCCAAGCTGAACTTATTTTGTTCAATCCAAATCATCATTCAGCTGTTGTAACGTGATGCATGGAGAGGACTTAGCCCTGGAGCTGGGATGTGTGGAATCACAGTTCTCCTAGACAGCTGGGTCACCTTCGGCAAGTCACTCACCTCTCTGGCTTCCAAATTCCTTCTAGATTAGTAAAGTGAAAACTCTGGAGCCTACGGCATTCAAGAATGCTTTTGCAAACTATTATACAGAGAATGAATAAACAACAAGGTCCTACTGTAGAGCACAGGGAACTAAATTCAATATCCTGTAATAATCAAAATGGAAAAGAATATGAAAAAGAATATATATATATATGTATAACTGAATCACTTCACTGTACAGCAGAAATTAACACAACATTGTAAATCAACTATACTTCAATATGATAAATTAAAATAAAAAACAACGCTTTCCAAATCTTCGAATCTAAGATTCCATGGTTTGGGGTGATGTGTCGACACAATGACCCACTTCTTAACTACACAGTCTCTCTTGAGGCTCCCATATAACTCAAGGATCTTAAATGTGGTCCCCACTATTATAGTCAGAAAACCATGAATTGATACAAAAACCAGGAGCATACGGCCTTTGCATAGGGAAGCTGCTTTAAATTATCTATAATTCCTCATGTGGCAGCAGTTGTGATAAGACACCTTAACTCACCAGACAATGTCCGAAATTGGAATTCAACTCTATTTTCAGGTGCACATCTCAGATTCTGTGAGGGGAGCCAAGGCTGGGGCTGGAGGTGAGAGATCTGATGATAATGAAAGACTTGGTGGTCCTGGGAGAGACTGGGGAAGGAAGTCAGGCCTGATAAATAGAACTACTGGGGATGCCTGGTGCGACCTGAAGACTCCCCCAGAAGTTGTGATATGAGGCTGTACAGGCAGAGTGTGACCTGAAGACTTGTTATTTGTCAACACTGGGTTTAAATTTTTTGAATTGATAAACCAAAGTTTAAAAATCAGGCTATTTCAAAAATAGCAATGCAAAAAAAAAAAAAGTAAAAATCAGGATATTTCACATATAAATCCAGATTTTTCTGCTTGGGGAGGAGGTGCCAAAAAAAGAACCAATAAGCACCCATCACCACTAGCCTTATATTCCCACTCAGCAGCAACGGGTGGGGCTAAGCTTGTTCCCTTCACCTTGGCCGTGCACTTTCTAGTTTGCTGCAGGCCTCACCACTCCCTTTATTTATTTATTAACATCTTTATTGGAGTATAACTGCTTTACAATGGTGTGTTAGTTTCTGCTGTATCACAAAGTGAATCAGCTGTACATATACATATGCCCCCATATCTCCTCCCTCTTGCGTCTCCCTCCCACCCTCCCTATCCCACCTCTCTACGTGGTCACAAAGCACTGAGCTGATCTCCCTGTGCTCTGCGGCTGTTTCCCACTAGCTATCTATTTTATATTACATTTACATCTATTTTACATCTATTTTACATACATCTATTTTACCCTCCCTTTAGTATCACACTCATCTCCATTCACTCTTTTATAGGACCTGCCTGGCTCTGGAGCCTGGAAGTATTTGACTCTGTGTCACACTCATGGACCCTTGGACACTACACTGTATACTAGGTTAGTAGTTCTAGAACGACCAGATTACTAGAAAATGATGTTGTAAGAAAAATTTATTTCTCTTCAATTTGTAAGTCATATAAAAGTGAAACATGAAGAATTAAAAATATCACTTCTTGTTTGTTACTTTATACAAGATTAGGCAAAAAAATGTACCATAAGACCAAAACCATCTTGGAAAGATTCAGTGAAGGGAGTAAGGGAAAAATGTTTATAGTAGCGGGGTGGGGAGAATGTTAATTGCAGGTCAGGAAATTGGAACTGTCTTTTTTTTTTTTAAAGATAACTGAGTTAAATTTGTTTTATTTTATTTTTTGGCCATGCCAAGGCTTGCAGGATCTCAGTTCCCTGACCAGGGATCAAGCCCCTGCCCCCTGCAGTGGAAGCACCGAGTCCTAACCACTGGACAGCCAGGGAAGTCCCTGGAACTGTCTCTACCATTTAACCTCATTAGCTTTTATTTTTGTTTGCCACTCTTACTATTAATTAAAGTCTTTATTCTACTAGTGCTTTCACAAACCTTGAACATAGCAATAAATGTTAGAATTTGTGCAGGGTCTCTATGGAGGAATTAAGGTGGAAGAAGCAGTCGAGTTGGTAATTCTGCCAAAACAAACACCCAGGTAACTTGGCGTCATAGTTTTTGACATTAAAAAATACTGGGACAGTAAGGCCAAAACCACAGCTCTGGAAGAATGACACACTGAGTTGTCCAGCAACACTT